>NC_142662.1:12291119-12446036 GCF_026168435.1 Sesamum indicum | reverse complement strand
TCTGCATTCTCACTCCAATTCTTACATCCTAAAGTTCAATAAAAACCATAAAGAAGATAATTGAGAAACGTGAATTCAATCAAGAACATCCCTGAGTGGCGCAGCAGTTAATAAACAACTAAACCCTGCCTTGGCAGGCCAACCAAAATCTTGAAAGAAATCAATCAAGAAACGAACAACCCACCATCTTTAAGGAAAACCCTAAAGAAACTAAAAACTGGAGGGGGGAAAAACGTGTTGTTCTCTAGACATCTTTTACCCAAGAAAAACAAGAGAACACTTCTAAAACTTGATTCCAAAAAAAACCAACCAAGAATTCAATCAAGAAGCCAAGAATTGAACTACTCTTCAACCCAATGATAAAACCAAAAGCGCAGTTTTCATACATTCAAAAGTGAAAAACTAACAAGTTTTCATCACCCAATATTTCAAGAAAAGTGGAAGGCTGAGAGCGTCAAAATGAATTACATTGGAACAGAAGACAAGAGGTCCCCATCACCCTCCGGAGTCATAAACCTAGATCATGAAACCACTTAACGGCCCCCTTGTTCACATCACCCTCCGCTGCCGCTGGTACTCAACCCTAACCCTTCCCTCCCTTTCTGCTGATCTTTCCCCCTTATTCTTTCCTCTGTTTTTTTGGGTGAGAATCGAAACATGAATAGAGGAAATGGAAAATGAAGGGGTGAGGCTTAAAACGTGGGATTGTGGATGGACGGTGGTTTTGGGTAAAATGGCCGGAAAGAGGATGGTGATTTTTAGGGTTTTTACCCGTGGATTTTTTCTTTTTTGGGATATCTTTAGTACGATTTCTTCCCAAAACTATGACATCAAGATTCTAAGAAATCATCCATAAAAGGAAGAAGAAGAAGAAAAGGAATTCGCATTCGTCATCTTCATACCGAAGTGAAGAGAGACAGACTTTGAGAAATATGAGTGAGAAATGTTTTGTGTTTCTTGGGTATGATGATGATGATGACGACATGTACCACTTGCGATTCCCAAAGTTGCCATTAGCCCCCACCCCCACCCTTTCTTATTTAGTAATTTCTTTTTGTAAAATACACAAACTCTTTAGATTAATTTCTAATGTAAATCAACTTCAATCACTTAAAAAACTAATTATTATTTAAAAAATATATTAATTAGATAAATAAAAAATATAAAAAAATATAATGAGAAAATTCTGAAGAAAAGAGAGAGACAGAATAAAAATTGATGTAGAAGTTGACAAGAGAGAGAGAGGATAGAAATAAATCTATTAACAGTTTTTTTTTTTTGTTCTAAATGTTTGAAAGTGACCAAATTAATCTGGACTGATTTTTTGGAACAGTTGGCTGTACGTTCTTATAAATGCGTTACAAATATTTAGGAACAGGTCATGCCTGACCGTTCTAATTTAAGACTGGCACCGTAACACATTGTTAGAAACTGCTCTTAATATTAAACTTTTCTAAAAAAATTATTTTTTTAATTGGAATGAACTGGACTAAATTTAGAAGGGCTATATTATTTACATTGGTTTACTTTTGGAAAGGTCTTTGTAATACTCGTGTCTGAATTTTGGAATTGTATTTATTTGTATTTGTGATAAATATAGAAATAGCCTTTGTAATGGTTTGTTTGTCAATGTTTGCAATACTATTAGGCACGGTTATATTTTTGTTTGGAACAGTCTTCTGTAACTGTTTTATGAACGGTCAGTCATGTAAAATTATTTTAGTAATGGTATTAGGAATGATCA
The DNA here is from genome assembly GCF_026168435.1 of Sesamum indicum. NCBI lineage: Eukaryota > Viridiplantae > Streptophyta > Magnoliopsida > Lamiales > Pedaliaceae > Sesamum > Sesamum indicum. The sequence continues at coordinate 12,444,292 of NC_142662.1, read as the reverse complement.
TTCTTATTTTGGAGCACGTACTTAAAACTATATTAGCAATGGTATTAGGAACGGTCAACCACTTTTATAAACACGTACTTGAGATGATTTTAGCAATGGTATTTGGAACGGTCAATGTAATTTAGAAATACGTGATTAGAACTATTTTAGTAATGGTATTAGGAACAGTCATTTAATTAGCTTTGTAATATTTTCTTTACATTGCAAAAGCAAAATGGACAACAAAAATTCTCTCACTAAAAATTCTCTCTCTTCTCTCACACACACTAGCACACTACAATTCTCACACACTTATAACCCTTCCCCCATGGACGATGTCGGCGAGGTGGAAGATGATGGTGATACGTCGGCTGATGGGGACGACGGTGGACTGGCCGACCGGAGTGGGACGATCGGTCAAAGGAGGCGATTTTCCGGCGTGGAAGACAAAGAGACGGGTACGGGTTTTTTGGCCGGAAAACATAGTTTTTCGGTGACTACAGGATCGACCAGCGATGGGGGAGTGAATGGTGATGATTATATGGCATTTGGAAGTGATTTGAGGCCTGAAATGGTTGAGGAGATGCAGCAGCCATTTTTAGGGTTTCGAGAAGATGAAGGGACGCGCAACCAAAAATCACTGGAAACTCACGATTTTTCGGCCGATGATGGCATCCACGTCTCTATGGAGAAGGTAGCAAGGATCCTGAACGATAAAGGTGAGAACTTGACCTCTGAATCGCCTTCTTTAAACGCGTCGCCAAAACTAGGGTTTTCCTCCATTAATGGCGGACGCGAGATGGAACCGTTTAACCTCGACGAATTCTTGCGGTTGGCTCACGCTGTGATTGATCATGGAGATGAGAAGACTGTTGATGCCCTTAGAGATCTGAAAAATAAATGGACTTTGCGATTTAAAAGGATGCCGTCGTCCCGATCAACGGCAAAGTTGCAGGAAACCGCACCACCACGAGTGGGGGGTCTTCGCAAGGCTTGGAGGTGCCTAATACCATCGGAAACAAGCAGTAGACCATCGGAATCTGGAGGGATAAGGACTGAAGCAGATCTGTGAACAAAAGCGCCTGGTTTCTCCGCCGGTTGTGCTACGGTTTTGCGGCCGCCGGCGACTGACGAGGAAGACGACCGGCGAGTTCAAGTGACTGTTGGTATTTCGCATGACATGGCGAATGACATGACAGATAATGATGTGGTGAATGACATGGCAGATACTGTGGCAGATGATGTGGCGCATGATAGAGATGATGATGTCATTGATGATGCAGACATGACCTATGATGCTGACATCACTGCTGAGGCAAGCATGACCTATACTGCTGACATCACTGCTGATGCAATGACAACATCAGCTGCTGATGTCATGGATGACATCATTCTGCACAAGAAGACAAAAAATCTGCATTCTAAACTTAATTCTTGCACTCCTATGGAATTATACGTCGGAAACATACCGTTGCATGCATGTTCGGAAACGATTATCGATGACAAAATAACTCATGCATTTCATAAATCAACTCGCAAGACCTTATCTTATGTGGCTCCAACGGTACAAAATGGAGAGGGTATAGTGCGCCCAACATTGGATACTATACGAAATGGATCTAAACGATGGAGGGCTACCGCGGTGGGGTATTTTCTAGGAAAAAGGCCGTATTTTCATCATTTAAAAGAGTTTGCAATGTCTGTATGGCCGGGCTTGAAGGAGGTCACTGGTACTAATAATGGATTTTTTTTCCTCCAATTCAAATCAGTAGCTGCTATGGAAGATGTAATTGAAGGAGGGCCGTGGCTATTCCAGGGGCAGCCTATTGTTCTACAAAAATGGAAACCAGGGATGGTATTAAGAAAACTACAGCATACACAGGTTCCTGTGTGGATAAAACTTCGACACCTTCCAATCGAGTTTTGGACAGAGGAAGGCCTTAGTACGGTGGCCAGTGGAGTGGGTAAACCACTTTACCCGGATGCAATTATGAGAGCATGCACGAGACTGGACTTCGCTCGTGTATGCGTAATGTTGGATGTGACCTCAAATTTACCGAAGCACATTATAATAATGACATCGGATGAGGATGGAGGAGAATCACCTTGTAAAGTAGATGTTGAGTACGAATGGCTACCCCAGAAGTGCAACAGTTGTATGACATTGGGACACTCTGCCAAAGAGTGTGTTCTCAACAAACCAAAACAAGCTAAACCACCGATTACTGTATATGTACAGAAAGTGGGAACGCTGCAAGAGCCCGAACGAAGTAAAAACAATCCTAATGAGGATGGTGATACTAATTCTATATCGACCCGGCCACCACAAGTGCCTGATCGGAACAAGAGCAGACCACCACCAGCTCCAGTAGTAGAAAAGCAAAGAGAGGGACGAGAGTACCCTAGGGATGCAACTGGGCCAAGTCGTGAGGAGAGGGGTAAGGCGCTTGTTATATATAATACTTTTGATGCACTTCACCTATTGGATGATACAGATGAGTCATCTCGGGGTCCTAAGCATAGCAGCGCCATGCCTAGTGATCCATGTTGAATGCAGCAATATGGAATGTTCGTGGCCTGAACAAAAGAGATCATCAGCTAGCAGTCAAAGACATCGTTGCTGAGTTCAGGTTACAATTCCTCGGTCTCCTTGAAACTCGTGTTCGTACCAATAATGTATCTCATATTCAAGCTTTTTTACTACCTCAATGGAAATGGTTTGTGGATTATGGATCGTCTGGAAATCGGGTTTGGATAGCGTGGGATGAAAATTTTATTGATGTTGATGTGGTTGAATGTGGCACACAGTTTATTCACTGTCATGTTCATATCCATGCACTTCATGAATCCATTGCTATTACTGTTATTTATGGGGCAAATGAGCTAGTAGAGAGGAGGGCATTATGGAGTTCCATGGAGACTATTGCTATGCAGTGTACCAATATCTCGTGGCTTGTTGGCGGGGATTTCAATACAGTGCGCGACCTTAGTGAAATCTGTGGTGTATCAGGAGATATTCGAATGGCCATGGAAGACTTTAACACTTGCATCCAGAATACAGGATTATTACCATTACCCATGCAGGGAGAATGGTACACATGGCACAATTGTAGTGCCGGGCCACGAAACCTCTGGAAAAGACTGGATCGCATGCTGATCAATGATAGATGGATGGCTCAGTTCCCGACATCATATTATTCTTCTCTCACAGCACGCACTTCAGACCACTCTCCAATGGTGTTATGCGGGGATAGACAACAACAACTTGGAGGTATGTTTCGATTCGATAATTACCTCGCCCTATCTCCAGAATTTACTCCCAGTGTACAGCAGGTCTGGCAACATAACATTATAGGGACACCTATGTATGCCGTAACAAGGAAACTCAAAGCACTTAAACCGGTGTTTAGAGAGCAAAGGAGGAAAAAGGGGGACTTATCACACAATGTCCAACTGACAAAAGGGTTTCTTGAGATGGCGCAAGTACTTGTTACTTCAAACAGGCAGGATGAACTTTTCCTACAATTGGAACACTGCTGCCGGGTAGTACTAGCTAAAGCAGCTAAACTTGAACAGATTATGCTTCAACAGAGATAAAAAATGCAGTGGATGAAGGGGGGTGACCAATGCTCACGGGTGTTCTTTCGTAAGATTGCTCAAAGGAGATCGACGAGGAGAATCTTACAAATCAATGATGATAATGGAACCACTCACACAGATCCAGGAGCAGTAACTAATGAGTTTGTCATGTACTACCAAAATTTACTTGGTGGGGAACGACGAAGAGACATGATAGATCTTCGATTCCTGCGACCATGGGCTAGACATATATTGAGTGAAGATGATGTCAACTCCTTAGTCTTTCCATTTACAAAGACGAATGTCAAGCAGGCGATTTTTCACATTGCGGAAGATAAGGCACCTGGGCCGGACGGGTATTCATCGGGCTTCTTCAAAGCTGCATGGCCTATAGTAGGGCAGGAGGTGTCTTCAGCAGTATTGGATTTCTTTAATACGAGCCGAATTCTGAAACAGATAAATACTACACTTTTGGCGCTCATACCAAAGGTACATTCCCCTATGAATGTTGGTGATTTCCGTCCTATATCTTGCTGCAATGTACTGTACAAGATTATTGCTAAACTCCTTGTCCAACGATTGAGTGGGATACTAGACAAACTTATTAGTCCGTGCCAAGCGGCGTTTGTGCCGGGACAAAGCATAGGAGACAATATTATGTTGGCGCAGGAATTGTTTACGGGATATAACCAGACTCATCTACCACCCCGGTGTGCTTTAAAAGTGGACATTCGAAAGGCATATGATACGGTGGAGTGGGACTTCCTGATAGCTGTGATGGAATTATTTGGGTTCCCCCATACATTTGTGAAAAGGATTGAGGAGTGTGTCACAACACCCTCATTTTCTGTCGGGCTTAATGGGAAACCTCACGGCTTCTTTACGGGGGCCAGAGGGCTTCGGCAGGGTGATCCTCTATCACCGTACTTGTTCGTGCTTGTGATGGAAGTCCTACAATTAGGTTTCCTACAGTTGATTGACTAGGATGAATTATTTTCCTTTCATTGGAAGTGTGATGCAGCCAGGATTTTTCAGCTGGAATTTGCTGATGATTTGTTGCTATTCTGCCGTGCCGATATGAACTCTATTGGAGTATTTAAAACAGGATTGGATCGCTTTGCTGAATGGTCGGGGCTCAAGCTGAATGTGCAGAAAAGCCACCTCATTATCTCACGTTCAGCACAAGGATTACGAGAAGAGATGCTGGAAGTACTCGGGTTTCAAGAGGGAGTCCTACCGATGAGGTATTTGGGGCTACCTCTTTTATCTTCTCGATTAACAGTTGCTGATTGTAACCCATTATTGTTGAAAATTGATAAACGCATTGCGGGTTGGGAGGGTATGGCTCTTTCTTATGCTGCTAGGGTGCAGATTATTAAATCTATACTCTTGTCGCTGAGTTTATATTGGTCATCTGCGTTCATCCTGCCAAAGAAAGTTACTAACGAAATTGAGAAGAGACTGCGAACTTTCTTATGGAAGGGGACAACAAACAGTGGTTATGCAAAGGTAGCATGGAAAGATCTATGCCGACCGAAAGATGAGGGAGGACTAGGATTCAAAGATATTGCTATCTTGAATCGCGCATTAATGACAAAGAAACTGTATGATATCATCAGATGCGATAGGACCTCAATTTGGGTTGAATGGCTTTAGCAGGGTCGATTACGAGACACCTCCATTTGGACGATTAGGGAGCATGGAGGCTCATGGGGTTGGCGGAAAATTCTACGTCTACGGGTTTTCCTCCGCTCTATGGTGGACTATCAGATCGGCGATGGGCGAACTTTTTACCTTTGGCAGGACCCGTGGCATTATCTTGGACCGCCCAGTGTCACATTCCCACGGGGACTGAGGCTACTCAGAATGGAGGAATCAGCCAGACTAAGCACGGTGATTAATGAAGGAGAGTGGCAGTGGCCCCCTATCACGGATTTTGAGTGTCTAGAGATCACAAATGATTTACCCACAATCCATGGAGGGGAGAATCGAATTATTTGGAGATTTGATCAGGGAAAACCCACAACTCAGGCTCTATATAGGCTTTTTGATCCCCCAGGACCGAAAGTAGGCTGGTCTTCACTACTTTCGGGATCACTGAAGATTCCACGTCATTTGTTCATCCTGTGGCTTGCTATTCTGGGCAAATTGGCTACGATGGACAAATCATGGTTAGCACACCTTGGCCCATGTATTCTATGTAATGAGGGAGCGACAGAGACACATGACCACTTATTCTTTCAGTGCAGATTTAGTCGACAGTGTCTCACAGCAATTCGGAGAGTGGTACGATATCCTTGGCCCAATAGAGATTGGATAACGGATATTGAATGGGCTTCCCAAAGATGGAGAGGTAAACACATTGTTAACATATCTTATCGAGCACTATTAGCATCATGTGTTTACCACATTTGGAGGGAGAGAAACTTGAGACGATTCGAGCACACCGAGAGGACACCTAGCACCATGGCTTTATTGATTGCTGAGGATATCAGGCAGCGGATCCTTAGTATCTCTCTACCTAGATCAGTCAGTACACGAGCTTTATATAGATTGTGGCGTATCCCTTGGCCTGTCGAGGGAGAAACCAGCTGATAACCACACTGTTGTACTGTACTACTATTTTACTTTACTTAATGAAACTTACATTTACCAAAAAAAATATTTTCTTTATAATTACCAAAATGTTCCTAATTTTTGGTTTTATAATTTATTATTTTTATGTAGTATATTTTAATAAATTATTTAATTCATATATTTAATAAATTAAAATAAATAAATAAATTATTTAATTCATATATTTAATAATTAAGGAAAAATATTATATTAATATAAAATATTATCTAATTAAAAAATAAAAAAAATAAAACCTAATCTAAACCCTCCTCATCAGCAACGTCTATGTCGTCGTGGTTTGAGGCCGGGGGGTCTGTCGAGGAGGTGGCCCGCATCTCCCTTATCATTGCCATCATCGTTTTCAAGGCGGCGGATGCGGTCCTCGACAGTCAATGTAATACTGGACTAGTAAATATCGATACAATGTTGAAAGATAATTTTTTATTTGACAGTGGTAGGTGGCACCAATGGAGTTTATTTTTTATAGAATATTAGAATTATGGTGCATTGATTTATATATTGTCGTAAATGTTGACTAACGTTAAGTATTTAATATCTTTTTTCATTTCTTATTTATTGCTAAATTTCATAAAACAAATGTGAATCTTTTGACATATATATATAGAATACTTTTTATTTTTTTATTCGATTCACTAAGGATCTCCCACACTCAATTTCATAAAACAAATATGATTAGTTCGGTTGCCTTTAATAGTTTCAACCCATTAAAATAATTAAAGTACCAATCAATTATCGAGATAAAATTGTCCTTATAGTGTAATCAAAGAGAGCAAAATTGTCCTCAAATGATGGAAGTGATGGAATGTGTAGGGATGAAGTCAATTTACTTTTTTCAATATAATAGCAACAAAAATAAGCCAGTGTAAACAATATTTCTCTGGTACGAGGGTCCCTCTTTTCTCTATTTTTTCGATAAATGTAATTTTCATTAAGTAAAAAGAAGTACAATAGTACAATACAACTTGTTTAATCTAAGCGGTTTCCTCGACAGCACAAAGAATCTGCCATAAGCGGTAAAGCGTACAATTACTAATAGCAGTAGATAATTCTACAGTAAGAATCCTTTGCTGTACATCTCAAACCATCAGCGCACCCACAATACATGTATCTCTATGCCCTGTTTTCTCTATTCCAAATTTCGAACTAGCAGTTTTATACAAACCCTAACTCACTCACATACATTCTCAAATGATAGGTTGTGCACATGAAGAGCATGCCCCTTGCTTGAATTTGCTTCACATCTCTTGTAATCTCACTCTTCTTTCTTCTTTTCCTCGTCGTATTCTTTTCTTCCCTGATCATACGCTTTCACGTGTTCTTTTATTTGAAACTAGGGTTTACTATTTGATTTTATTTAAGGGCAGAATATTTTTTTAGTCATACAAAATAAGGGTAGAATTGTTTTTAATACCACAACGATGTAGGTGCCGCTTTTAGTCTCATAAAACTCAAATCACGTACTTTTAATCCCAAAAAGTGTGATTTTAAGACTTTTTAGTCCCCATAACACAATGCCTTTTACTCCCAAAACCACAACATACTTGACTTTTCGGGACTAAAAATGCGTGATTATGAGTTTTATGGGACTGAAAGCAACATCTACCGTAGTTGTGGTATCAAAAACAAAATTATTCGGTCTAGTTTTTGGGACTAAAAAAGGTAGTTTGCCCTATATTTTATCTTTTTCTTTCTAGTCATATATATGCGAGAATTAAACAGAGGGCAAATACAACAAATAAAGGCTGGTTTATATCCAGACGTATGTTAGCTACATGGATTGGCAATTTAGAAGCTGAGGGTTGAAATCGGTTAAGGGGATGGAAGTTTGGTTCATCGTTTTTTATTTAGTTTGGTTATATCATCGACATTTAACCAACCCATTGGTTAACATCCCTATCCAATTTTCAATTTTAGCTAGACAATTATCAACAACTTCATCTAGTAAATTAAAGTTTTAACCAAGCAATAGAGATGGAGGTAGGTGTGGGCGTTGGATTGGGTTCGAGTATTTTGGGTCGGATACCCGACAAGTTGGATAGTGTAAAAATTAACCCGATCCCGAACCCGATTGAACTAGGTACCCGACTAATCGGGTACAGTTGGGTTCAGGTGCTCGATTCGGGTAATTTTCTTTTTTGGAATAAATAACTATATATATTTTTATATTAAAAAATAAAGTCCAATTAAATATATTAAAGAGAATATATGAACATATTGTTATAGAAATGTAATTACAAGTATGAAAACATTGACCAAAATTTTGGGCAAAATCATGTTTTGGTACCATTAAAAAAAGTCAGTTTTGTTTTTGGTATCACAAATTTTACAAGTTCGGGTTTTGATACTATTGAACCAAAAAATAAATATTTTTTTGTACCAACTTAACGGTAGAGCCTATGTGGGCCTTAACGGCCGTCGACCCTACCATTTTGGTGGAAAAAGTCACGTGAGTCTAAAAAAAAGAAGGAAAAATTGGTCTTCCAACATTCCATAGTCTTTTAGTATCATTAAATCTAAAAATATGCCTTTTTGGTCCCATAAAGTCATGTGCGGCGCAAAATAAGCAATAAACACATTCCAAAATAAAATATACATTTCATAAATATAAAGCAAAATATATTGGTTATAAATACACGATTTGAACTAAATCAAACCTGGTTTGACAAAATCCACTTAACAAAATATATACATTGCAATACACAATTTTTCGCTAATTGAAACCTACTAAAAGACTTCAACCTATATATTTAGTATATGGCTTTGAAAATTTTAAATAAAGTGATAAAGGTATTGATTTGGCATATATAAAAATATATAAGATAAAAATTTAGTTGAACAAATAGGTATAAGAATTTACAAAATCGAGTTGAAGAATAACTACAATACAGACTCACAGTTTACATGGATGAATTTATAAAATTCGGCCATCCATAGAAAAATCTTATAAATTTTATATGTTACTCAAGACTCATATTAGTTAATACAGAAAATAATAAATCATTATAGAACTATTTAAAATTATCATATAATTTCATAAAGAGTACGGTTCTACAGAGAAGAGAACTACCATATAGCATAATTCAAAGAACTTTATAAATTTACCCAAATTTCCAAAACTGCTGAAAATTAACAAGTATTATATATATATATATATCAGGTAATAAAAGTTTATAAAAAGTTTCATAACAAAAAGACATCTAGAAATATGTTAAATACTTGTATAGGTTGAAGTCATTTGGCGGGTTTCAAATAGTGAAAAATTGTTTATTGCAATGTATATATTTTGTCAAGTGGGTTTTGTCAAATTTTTATCAAATCAGGTTTCAATTAGCTCAAATCGTGTATTTATAATCAATATATTTTGCTTCATATTTATGGATTCTATCTTTTATTTTAGAATGTGTTATATTACTTATTTTGCACCGCAAATGACTTTATGGGACCAAAAGGCTAATTTTTAGGTTTAATGGTACCACACAAATATTGGAAGACCAATTTTCCATCGTTTTTCTCAGACTCATGTGACTTTCCCCCCCAAGATTGTGAGGTTAACAGCCGCTAAGGCCCATGTGCACGGCACATGGCTATGCCGTTAAGTTGGTACAAAAAATGCTTATTTTTTGATTTAATGGTACCGGAATTCGAACTTGCAAAATTTGTGGTACCAAAAATAAAACTGACCTTTATTAATGGTACCAAAACACGATTTTGCCCAAAATTTTGAAATGTCTATTAAAAAAGAAACTCAATTAATAGTAAGAAATCTAAGACCTACAGTTTGCATTCTTCTTCAAAAATAGAATCCAAACCTTTCCATGACAGCTTCATAAAATCAATGAGCAAATATTTATAATTATGAAAACTAATAAGAACAAAAAAAAAAAAAAATAGACAATCATTTACATAAAACTAATTCTACCAAACTAATAATTGACCATACTAAATTATAATCATAAAACTCCAACCACGATTTAATTACAAAAATAACATCAACAACATATTTAACATACACCATATCTCATTAACAATTCACAACTATATGATACTAAAACACAAAAAGAAAATTCTATTGAATTGATTCGAGTGCGAAGAGCTGTCGTGCATAAAATAGAAATGAAGAATTGACATAATCAAATATCGATAATTATTGAATTAACCCCCAACTTACTTAATTCTATAATAAAATAGAAAATAATTAGACAACTAGAAAACAGTTAGAGTACATAGAATTAAACAAGAAAAAAATAAAAATTATCTTTTTCAATAACTTCAAGTTTACTCAAATCCTCCTCAATGCTAATTGGTTTGGAATCTTTTCAAAGCCAATCTTAAGCACAAATGAGTACTTAAAACTATTTTAGGAGACAAAGAGCTCCTAAAAGCATCAAGAACACTATCACCGGTACTAACTACCGCTTCTAAAGCAACAATTGAGATCAGAACTCTCAATACATCTTGAGTCATTTTTGAGAGAATCGTAAACCTCTGAGCGTTTACTTTCCACCAATTTAATATATCAAAATTTTCTCTATGTATTCAACATCTTCACTAAAATATTTCCCCAATTCTGATTTCACACGATCACCTTTACCCCCTGTTTTGTACTTATTGAACTTTTGTTCAATGGTAAACTTATGAGTCACCTCATGATCATGCTCAATCTCAAATGCAGATGAAGATGGTGAATAAACACAATTAGATGATGACCCAGGGCTTTTTGGTGTCCCTTGGTGAGTATGACTATATCTTAACTTATAATCATTAAATAATTCATAAAGACCATCTTTTGGTTGTCTTTTTATTGTATCACTTTTTCCAATACCACATACAATTTATCAAGGGAAAATTCTATAAACTCAAATTATGACGTAGATCAAGAACCACACAACATAATATAAAATCATATTCATCTTTTCAATTAATCCCCAATACTTGTCATATTTTTTCTTCCTTTTTCATACCATCTCACTTAATTCAATATTGTTACTACTTAACCACTATCTGAGAAGCAAGTCAACCCATATATTTCACAAAACACAAGATTAGATGTATATATAAGGCATCAGAAATGTGCAAAGTAAGATTGTAAACTGCCATAAAAATTTCACCGATTGTCCTCTCCTAGTCATAGTCAATTGGCACACCATCAGATCGTTTTTTTTATAGATCGATCTTATAGGCAAGATCGACATCTTTATAAGAATCAAAGCTCTCTTAAGGCGTATAGCAGTCTTCAATATCAAGTAGTTTCACAAGAATCCTAAGACTTAGTAGAAGCGAAGACATTCTAACTCTCTTTCAAAGCAATTCAAAATGCATGAAATTATGCCTCAACTAATCCACATTTAATCAAAGCAACAATCATATAACGCTTGTGCACATTCATATCTCAATCTTATGACTTCCTACAATCACATTTATTTGTCAAATTACTAAGAGTAAACTAGAAAAATAATATAAATGAAAGTAGTTTGATAATAACTAGCAAAAGAAAAAAAAAAGTAGTTTGATAGTATAACAAAAGATAAATGAAATCTTGAAAAGAGTTACCCTCTGGTTCGCATGTGTTAATTAACACTACACATGTCACAGAATTCTTTACTTTTAAAATGGTTTTATCTCGTTCCAATGATGAATTGGGTCCTTCACATCAAAGTTGGAATATGAAAAGTTTCATGCAATTTCAATTGAACAAAGACTCTTAACCCTGAAATGCTAAACAATAAATGGCATCCCGACAACAAAGTATGTCTCACAAAGCTTGATATACCAAAAAGAATAATACACTTTGTTTACTTGAATGAGATAACATAATAGCACAGCCAGATAAAACAGAATGAGAAATGCCCACATCACAGTAATAAATTAATTGAAAACCACTGAAAATACAACCAAAACTATTTATTAAAAGAACAACTTTCTATAGATAAAAAGAAAAGTACTACACCATAATGTAGATGATAAAATATCAAGAATTCAAGATAACAATACAAACACATAAAAAGAGAGACATTCTTCATGGATGAAATGAAAAGTGGGGGGGAAGAAAATGATCAACTTTGTAGCACCATTATCACTTTGCTAAGACTTCCTAGTTTCTTTAATCATCATCTGTGTCATTGTTTCCAAGCCCCAGCCTCCAACACCGCTATAGTATTCCTCCTCTTTGCCACCTCACACACTTGCTATTGGTTTCGAGCATGCATGAAGACAAACATATAAGTTCAAAATTCCTCAACCAGAGTTACCAAACTGCACGGTCACAAGAGGAATTAGTGTATTGTGCATCATTCAGCAGTGTTGAATAAAATAAATAACGAACAGAGCTTACTTCTAAAGCCTTCATGACTCCTCAAGCTCTACTGCCTTCTTGGACCATTCCTCCAAACTTTGTACTACAGGCTTGCTTACCTATGTGGTCCAAAAACATTGAAACACAAAGACGCTGTCAAATGCAAGATGTGGCAAATGTCTACATATAACTATGAACGACCAATGCATTGCTTAAAAAGATAAGTAGTTGATAAAATGAAGCCTTAACCAACCATCAATCAATAACTTATAAAGCCATCATACAATCATTACATACACACAACACACAACTAAAAGTGACACTCTTATAAACAAGACCTGGATGAGCTACAGTACTTCAATACAAGTCAAAACAAATTATAGATGACATAGTGGAAACAGGAAGCACAAAGCTCATGATGTTCCTGATTGGCATCATGGTGCCATTCTGAATGATACAGGTATAGACAAAGGGATATCAGTTCAAGGCCTAAACCCGGATGACATCAAATTCTCAAATTGAACAACATGTTTAATTGTTTCAAAGTTTCAGATCTATTAGCAAGTTGCATATATTAGATAGCAAATACAATACAAGGGTTTTGGGTGTAGTTGATCATAACCAATCTTGAGTAGCATAATCATTCTTGATACATGTACTCATAGAGATTCAGAACTAAGTCAATTGCATAAACGAATAATACAAGCCTCTGTTATACTTGAAATTGTTTCTTTTAGGTTATCCACTCTGCATCTTATCCCTCTACTTCATATGCACAATGAAGCACTCATCTCTTTGTCTATATACTTTGTGTTCACTAATTTCTATGGTAAAAATAATCAGCATGCAGCATTGAGCAGTACAAAAATATTAGAAAAGTAGAAGAAGAAGAATAAACTGAAAGCTAAATTAAATTCATGCTTTCTCAACTTAGACAATACTTTAAAAAATCTACTTTCTCAACATGAAAAGTAGCTTACGACATACAATTACATACTCTCACTAACATTCAAATCAACCGCACAAACCTCCAAGCTCTCCATGAATATATTTTTGAAATGTAACGGATTCTTGCTCCGCCAAACAACTCAGATGTTGACATTTCTTCATTCTTTCCTTCTACCATTTAGGAGAATGCTGTTTCAAACATGAAATAATATTATGGAAGGCAGGATGCCAAGCAACACAGCAAGGAACATCGCTGAGGAAAGTTGGGAGTTCATGCTTTACTACATTATTAAGCGCTGAGAACAAGAAAGGATAAAACTTAAAGTTGCTAATATGCAAACCAGACAGTTAAGTTATGAATATCTGGGCATATGTTGAATATTGAGTACAAGAATGCACAAAATCAGCTCACTAATAACATCAGTGGAAAATACAACACATGCCCAACTGAAAGCATATAAAGAGGACTTCATAAGATTATCAAATAGCATGATTGAATCTCTGACATTGTCTAATTAATAGTATGAATAGAGGCCACATACCATATTTTGAAAGAATGTTAAGTATTATTGCTCCGTGGCCAGCCTGTTCAAGGATAAGTTTAAAGATTAGAAATCAAGATAATTGGTGGAAAAGGCCTAGCCAGAAGTATTAATATAACAACTAAAGACTCCTAAATAGTTGTTCACGAACAAGTTCGAAGATTAAAAATCAAGATAATTGGTGAACAAGGCCTAGCTAGAAGTATTAATATAGCAACCAAAGACTCTAAATAGCTGTATGAATCAGCTGTCTCTGCTACTAATACCATCTTATTAAGAAGAAACGATTAGTCACAGAAGAGACAGACATTAAAGCATCAGCCTATATTAGAAAATTGGATTCAGACTAAGAGTATAGCCCCAAACTTATAAAAATAATCCACTAAAACTAACAATAAATAATTAGGAGAAAATAAACCTTTGATTCAGTAATCTCCCCATAACTAGCCTGCTCCTTTGCAATAGAAACTAGTGCAACACTAATACGTGTCTTCAACCCCAGGAAAACTGTCTTACTATGTTGTACTAGAATCTGCACAAGGAGAAAGCTTATATGATATAACTAATATTATTATACAATATCCTTCAGGTAAAAAATTAACCATAAAAATTGCAAGAAGAAACACAAATACACCAAAAAAATCTTCTTTAAAAAATGCATCAATTTCTAACTTCACTTTTAAAGGAAAGCATAACATTTCCAAGTTAAATTTCAGAATCAAAATGACATTGGGGCATTAACGAGTGTCTGTAAGTTGGATACAAATAGACATGCACCGAGTCTATTAGCACAAGTATTCCCTTGCAAGATGTACACAATCAAGTGAACAAAAATATGTAACATGAACCATAGAGGTTTGAACAAAAGGGCAAATTAGATCTATGGCAAGGAGTAGAATAGATTAAACAGGTTTTGGTGGTATAAACTAGTTGTGCTATTAGCTCAGGCATTCACTTGGAAGGTGTACATGCAACATGACCGCCTAGGTATGAATAAAAGGGCAACAACTCATATCCTACGGTTGAGACTAGAATGAATTAAACTGGTCATTTGTCCAGAAACAACAGAGCCTGAAAATATTAATATGCTTTAGTATAACACTATGTACCTGGTTCAACTTCTTCCCCAATTGTGGCACTCTACAACAATCAGCTAAGATCGGTATACACCTGTAAAGAATATATTTAAACTATCGAAGAGAATAACCATGAACAACTAGAAGTGAACCAACAAATAGAGATCAAGGTCGTACAGGACGGCTGCGAAAGAACTTCTCCACTTAAGCATGACATCAACAACTTAATTCCTTATATAGATATGAAAATAAATGTTCAACTACAACCTTATTCTCTTAAACATAGTTGTATTCATGGGGAAATTAGATAAGGACAAGTGTTGTTTTCATCTAAACACATGGAAGGACTTCCTTGAGTTCGAAAAATTAGTGTCATTCCCAACAGAAAACACTCTTGGCCATTAAGAAGATCGGTAAAGTCAGTTTATAGGGAAGCAAAGAACGCACAATTGCAGAGAGAGGAAGCAAAGGAATTGGAGCAGAGCATTCACATGGTCAAGCCCTATGCTCTTCAACAAGAGCCCTCACTCACATTACCAAAGCTCAAGGTCAAGGTTTCCCAATAGCAAACCGAGGACAATCGCATGGAGGAGTAATTGGATTACTTTGGCATACCATTTCCATTTCTTGTTAAGAATTCAATGACTAGTAATGAAATTATGGATGGTTGCTTATTGTTTGGTTTGGATCACAAGAAAAGTTCACAACTAAGACTTATGGTTTAAGTCAGATTGGTCCTGTTATTGCAATACGGTCTTGATATTGTATCTTATTCTCCTATAACTGATGCCAAAAAAATATCAAGAAAATAAATCTTCTAGTCTGGTGCAATCAAGAATTATAAAACCCCAAATGCCCATATATTTATTAAAGAAGTAAATAAAACAAATTGAAAAAAAAAAGAAAATTAAAGGATTTCTGGTGTACAATCATTTAGAACCAAACAACAACAAACAACTCAAGCAATTATATCATGAAGTCACTGCTACAAGTATAGCCACACAGAAAGTATGATTCACAAAGAAAGCACGTTGTCCTCTTTTGATTACATTTTAAATTAAGTAAAGTCCATGTTAGTAAAAACCATTAGCAGCATAAAGTCCTAAAACATTGGTGGAAAAAGAATAACATAACTCGCCCAGTGCATCTCCAGTAACCTCCTGAGAGATCCTCTTGTCCCAAAAAACACGGCTACGATTACCAGAAAAATGAAGTACAATAAGATAAAATTCTTATGTATTAGGTAAGTATTGTCTGACAATAAGACTAAAACATAAGCAAGATAAGACCGGCAGATTCATGCTGCTAGATTTGAATTGATCTAATTGTAAGTCACTGCTACAAGTATAGCCACACAGAAAGTATGATTCACAAAGAAAGCACATAGTCCTCTTCTGATTACATTTTAAAGGGAAAAAATTTTTTTTAGTCTGTTAAATATGTCTAATTTTAGTTTTAGTCCTATAAGTATGCTCATTTTTTATTAACTCCAGTAACTTGCAAAATTGATTAGTTTTAGTCCTCCGGTCGATTGGATTTATAATTTGCACCGAAAAAGTGACATGACATGACATCTAGAAACATTTTTGTTGATTTATAATCCTATGTGGCTAAAATTATGATGTGGAAGACAAGTTGGCCATCTTCTGTGCAAGTTTGGAGAGAAGAAAAGTCACCTTTCTTCCCTCCAACAGATGGCCAACTTGTCTTCCACATCATAATTTTAGCCATATAGGATTATAAATCAACAAAAACACATCTAGGTGTCATGCCATGTCACTTTTTCGGCGCAAATTATAAATCCAATCGATCGGAGGATTAAAACTAATCAATTTTGCAAGTTACTGGAGTTAATAAAAAATGGGCATACTTATAGGACTAAAACTAAAATTAGGCATACTTAACGGACTAAAAAATTATTTTTCCCCATTTTAAATTAAAAAAAAAGTTTCAACAACTACTTATGATGCTGAAAAGGAAGCGTGGTTGAAAATTTCGAAATAGTAAAAATTCTAAATATCGAAATTCAAAAAATTAAACTTCAACCCAAAAATAATATCAAATGAAGAAACCTCTTCACCAAAAATTCAAGAAATGAAATATAACGAATATTGCAGCAGTTTTTAGAATTTCTACCAGCGGGTTTATTCTTTCTCGAATTATTCTGTGCTGTACCCAACCTCCGCCGCTACTTCTCTTGCACAAGGGCACCATCAGGCCCCGTCACTTTCGCCGCCCTGAGTCGGCCAAACTTGGCTCACTCCACCACTAACTCCATCGAGGTTGCATGTGCAGATTGGTAAACGAAGAAGCACGTCTTTACACTTGCTTCGCTTCATGTTTTTTTCCGCGTCTTTTTGGGCGAGAAGAGAACAGAGGAAAGGAGAAATGAATCTGAGGGTGTTTTGTTTTTCTCTTTCTTGAATTTTTCTGGTGATTTTTCTCTTTCTTGGATTTTTTGAAGCGGTGGAGAGGGGTTTCAAAGATTGAGGGTTTTTCGGGAAAGGTAAGTTGATTAAGTAAAAAAGAAAGAAAGAAAATTAAAATAATTCGATCATCCAGCGGTACCTTCCCTGGCAGGCCAAGGGATACGCCACAGTCCAAATAAAGCTCATGTATTGATCGATCTAGGCAAGGTGAGGCTATGAATTCGCTTTCTAATACCCTCGACTATTACTAATGCCATAGTGGTGGGTGTTTGTTCCATGTGCTTTAATCGTCTGAGATTGATCTCCTTCAAAATGAGGTTAACACATGATGCAACGTCTGTATTCCAGTCTCCGATCTCGGTATATGACCCCGAGATGTATCTTCTGCATCATCTAGCAATTGTAGGGCATCAAACGTATTATACACGGAAATTGCCTTACCCTTTTACTCATGACTCAACCTTCTTTCACGAGGAAGCTCTCGTCCCTCTCTTTGATTATCCACCCCTTGAGTCGGCGGCATTCTCTCTTGATCATGCTCTCATCCCTCTCGCTGGTTGTCCACCCCTTGAGTCAGTAGTATTCTCTCTTGGTTATGCATAGGTGGTGGCCTCGTAGGTCCCGTTTTAGGAATGCAGCTTTCTCTGCTGATCCTGCTCGAAAAATGATCTCACACTGCGATCTCCAGAGGCCTTCCGAGTGGATCCGTAACCTACAGCACAGAAAGGTGAGACTAGTCGAGTTTATCCCCGACGAGGACACTCCGACGCTCAAGTTTGTTTCAGTGAGGGAGTTTGTTTAGAGATGAACTTTCTTAGTGAAAAACCACGTTACCTCTTTTTGCCGTTGTCCCTCATATATATAGGACCGTCTGAAAGTATATGCTAAATGCACTCAGGTTTCCTTATTTAGATCGAGTAGATTGGCTATAATTAAGCCAACCTATTGCAAGGCTGATATGGCTCCTTGATATTTGGCAAAACCTTAGGGTCAGGATGTTTCTTCCTCTTTTTAAACTGATCCCCATGTTCTCTTGTTGATTTTACCATGCTACCCTTAGTGGAGGGTAATTTTGTCCTTTTAATATTTTCTACCGTTATCATTTGCCCCCAACTTCTGCAAGTGTGATGTCACATCTTTCAAAAGTTGAACCGCCTCTTTGCTCTGATCACTATCCTCGAACCCGGTGACGACACGTGTGGCCCCATCCTGCTTGCTTCGTTAATCGTGTCATTACGTGTGCTTCATCCAATGGTTCGTATTCAGGCGCCTATGCTCTATAGATATAGATGTTCAATTCAAAAAGAACAGCTGCTGTCTCTTCCTCTTCTTCGATTTGGATCGCCATCTTACTGCTCGCGACCTTCGTCTTTCTATATCCAGGTACTATGTCTTCTTCTTCTACTAATTCTGAGTCTGCATCAGATAGTGTTCCCCGTTTGGCTTTTCCCCCTGTTCTGTTAGGGGGTCTTTCTAGGGTTAGGTCTCGTCATAGATCACGTCACAATGTTCACGAAGAAGAACATGACTCCAAAGAAACTCATAGTTATGCACGATTCCAATCTATGTTGGATCAAAATTCGTGGGCTGGAATAGTGAGCACTGTAAAACAACAGATACACAAAATAAAAGAGAAATATTTCATCCCCCATGGTTATGAGCTTGTCATTCCCTGGTCTTTCGATAGGATGCATTATCCCCCTAGGGGTTTTTGTTCGTTTTCACTTCACCATTTTGACGCTGGATTGCGTCTCCCTTTAGCTCCACCAGTGGCTCATATCCTTACTAGGTTGAACCTTTGTCCAATGCAATTATCTCCAAATTCGATTCGACATATTATCCTTTTCATCATTATTATGAAAGTTCATCGTCTAGAACCCAGTATCGACAACTTCTGGTCCTTGTGTTCCTTTACTACCTCAACTCGATCTGCTGATAGGGGGTTCTTTTATCTTTCCGCCCGCAAAGAGTGTAGATTCCTCGAACCTCTTACCTCTAATGTGGGTCCATGGAAAAAGAAATTCGTATTTATTCGACCTCCTTCAGGTCGCGAATGGCCCTTTAGGCTCGATTGGGTGTTAGAGAAGCCTAATCCAATTACTGAAGGAGGGAGACTAGAGGGGGACCAGATTAATAGCCTCACCTTTTATCGTTACGATCCGAAGAAAATTCTGGTAGAAGAAATCCTCTGGCTCGCATGCCTAACTCCTGCTCCTGTCCAAGTTGATGAATCTTTAGGTGAATCTTTATCCCTATATTGCATTCATTCTTTTCTTAATAATTCAGTTGTCTTGAACCTTCCCCTTTTCGCAGATAACATGGTTAATCAAGCTCGCATTACTCAGTGCATTCGGGCTGTCCAGGCGAGGGCAGCAGCGGGACAAGTCGCTCCGGTTGCCCCTCCTACAGTTGCTCCATCTGCTGCATCCACTCAGCCTGAGTTAGAGCATTCGACAGCAAACGTGCCTAACGAGAGGGCTCCGATCGAGGTCGTGAGTGGAGATACGCAATCGGGGGGTTTACGTGGTGATCGCGGATCGCCCAATGAAGGACGGTCACCAGTTCGATCTCACGTAGATGAATCTAGCCCTGGTGTTACAACCGGTCGGCGTAGGAGGAGGAGCAAAAGTCCCGAGCGTCCTGATGTACGCAGCCGATCTTTCCCCTTCAGGAGCAATCCCCAATCTGAATCCGCTCGAGCTGAGGAGGCAAGGAACATGGAGCTTTTTAACGATGTATCTAAGTGCTGGAAGAAAGCTCACGAGGAACTGCGATTCCCCCATCATCTATCTGCACAGTTGAATGGTGACAAGCTGGTTCCAGATTGGAAAATTTCCTCAAATAGCACAGTTCTTAGCACTCTATCGGGGCATGATTCTTGGGAGCTGTATGAAGCTATCTGTCCTCCTCGCGACCAGGCGGCCCTACTTCAAGCATCCTTCACTCGTCTTGAAGAGCATTGTGCCCATTCATTAATCCAGGTCCATCTTCTTTTCTTAGCGTTGTTTTTCTCATTCTCTTCTTACTTGTTATGTTTTTTTTCTTCAGGCCGCAAACTTTGTCAGAGGCCTCTCACTAAAATGCGCGGGATTTTGATGAAATCAGCTTCTTGCCGAGCACAAAAACAAAGATCTGAGGTTTAAAAATGTAGAGCTGAGTGGCCGCGAGCACGATCTTGGAAAACAACGACTATCTTTGGAAGCTCGGAACAAGGAACTTGAGGAGAAAATGTCCTCTGAGATTGCTAAGGCGATGGAAGCCGAGAAAGAGATCGGGTTTTCTGCTGGGCATGCAGCTGGGAAAGTTGCTGGTTCCATCGAAGGTCGTGACAACTTCCTGAAATCTGACGAGTTTGTTGGTCGTATCAAAGAGGCTTGTCTATAAGGAGCTCGTGACTTCATAAAAGCCCCAGCTTTTGACTCAGCTTTGGAGATCAAAGCGGCAGATTATCTGATACAAGGCTTTGATAGGTGTAAGGCTCAGGTTGCTACTTTGGGAGGGTTCGCTCCTGAATTTGAAATATCCAAATTGGACCCTGGACTAGATGGAAACATGCAACCGTTTCCCGAGGAAGATGCCCCGCCTGCCAAAGATGACGAGTTTGTCGTGCTTTTGGATGAGTTAGAGGATAGTTAAGTCTGCTGATCGGTTGTACCTCGATCGTTTATTCGAATACTTTAGTTTTTGTTTGAACCATCTTTCTCAGATCGCTTTTCTTGCGATCTGCTAATGTGATTTCTCTTCATTGCATTTATCGAATACAAATGGAACTTTCTTAATGTGATCTTTCTCAGGTCATTAATATTTGGTCGTTTGCATGTATGCAAGTGATCTTTAGCAGATCGTTTTTATTGAGATCTTTTACAGATCGTGTTTATTAAGACTTTTTCAGTCATACATGAGTGATCTTTTCCAGATCGTTTTTATTAAGCCTTTTCCAAGCGTACATTTAAACGTAAAATTTCCTAAGGTTTCCAATGTTCCATGTGCGTGGGAGTTCTCTTCCGTTCGCATCTTGGAGTGTGTACGCTCCTGACCTCTTTATTTCGACCACTTTATATGGCCCTTCCCAAGTGGGGTCTAGCTTCTCCACATGCTTCGAGACTTCGACTTTTTTAAGAACGAGGTCTCCTATTTGAAACTCGCGTGGATGCACTCTTTTGTTGTAGTTCCTCAGCATTAGCCCCTTGTGGTGAAGCATCTTGGCATATGCTCTCTCCCTTGCTTCTTCAATCGTAATGATATCGAAAGATCTGGCCTCGTTGTTGGTGCTCGGATTGTAATTTGTGATCCTCAGCGTTTCTTCGCCTATCTCTGCAGGAATTATAGCTTCAGAACCATATACTAAACAAAAAGGTGTCTCACCTGTAGAAGAACGTGGGGTTGTTCGGTAAGCTCATAACACTCCTGGTAATTCTTCGTCCCATGCTCCTTTAGATGGGATTATAGCTTTTAAGTGCTGTAGAATGGTCCTATTTGTTACTTCTGTCTGCCCGTTTGCTTGAGGGTGGCCGACCGAAGTGAAATTTTGTTGTATTTTTAACTCTTTTAACCAAGCAGCGATTCGTTTCGCTTGGAATTGAGTCCCGTTATCTGATACCAATACTCTTGCTAATCCGAATCTGCAAATTATGTGCTTCTAGATGAAATCGATCATTGTTTTTTCCCTTATTTTGGCTGCGCTTCTGCTTCCACCCACTTGGAGAAGTATTCGACAGCGACCACAATAAACCTTTTTTGTGCCTTAGCGGGAGGAAAAGGACCCAAGATATCAATTCCCCATTGGTCGAATGGGCATGTGATTTTGATTAGTTGGAGGGGCGTTGCTGGTACATGTATTTGCGAGGCGTGTTTCTGGCAATTTTCACATTTTGAACAAGCTCTTTTGCGTCGTTTAGCATGGTCGGCCAGAAATATCCCTATCTGGTTAGTTTCTGCGCCGACGACCTTGCTCCGAAATGATTGCCGCAGCTTCCTTCGTGGACCTCCGACTTAACATACTTAGCTTGATTGTCATCCAGGCATTTAAGGAGTGGCCCTTCAATCGATCTTTTATACAGCTGCGACCCAACTAAGGTGAACTTGGGAGCCCTGAATTTCAACTTTCTAGCTCGTGCTTGATCGTTTGGCAAGATGCCATCTCTGAGGTACTTTGCAAGTTCTTCTATCCATGGGCATGTTGACTCGACCGTATTTATCTCGACTACTTTGTTTATTGGTGGTTGCTCCTTTATTAATACCTTTACCTTTCGATCCTTGATCCTAGTGAGAAGGGCCCCAAATTTTGACACTGAATCGGCTTGGTCATTTTCGCACCTCGGTATCTGCTGGATCGAACACTTATCGAACTGCTGCATCAACATCTTAGCTCTTCTATGGTATTGCGCCATGGTCTTCTCCTTTGTTTCGTAACTTCCTTCTATCTGCATTGCTATGAGCTGTGAGTCGGTATAGACTTCTAATACCTTTGCTCCTGCTTCGTAGGCCAAGTCTAACTCAAAATCAGGGCCTCATACTCTGCCTCGTTGTTCGTTGTTGGAAATGAGAGTCGGGCAGCGACCTCTATCTCTACTCCTGGTCCTTGGATCAGAATTCCCGCACCTCCGTTGTGAGCATTAGATGACCCATCTACATGTAACATCCAAGTATCGAGTTTCTGGGTTGGTTCTTCGGTCAGTTCTATCATAAAGTCTGCCAATATTTAGCCCTTCTTCGCTGTCCTTGCTTGATAATCGATGTCGTACTCCCCCAACTCGATTGCCCATTTTACTAATCTCCCAAAAACTTTAGGTCGAGACAGTATGGTTTTCAAGGGTTGGTCTATAAGCACGACCACTTGGTGCGACTGGAAATATGGTCGGAGCCTCCTAGCTGTTATTACTAATGCCAAGACTAGCTTTTCAATCATAGTGTATCTCCTCTCTGCCCCTTGCAACATTTTACTGACGTAATACACTGGATTATGTACCCTTTTTTCTTCTCTTATCAATACCGAACTGACCGCATTCTCAGACACTGCCAGGTATAAGTACAATACGTCCCCCACTTTCGGATTGGCTAATAAGGGTGGGGATTTAAGATAATTTTTTAATTCTTTGAATGCTAGCTCGCATTCGTTAGTCCATCTAAAATCCTTTGGTTTTCTAAGGACTTTAGAAAATTGCAAATTTCTATCGAAAGATCTAGAAATAAAGCGATTAAGGGACGCGATCTTACCGGTTAGCTTCTGGACCTCTTTTACTGACGAAGGGGATTTCAGCTGCAATATAGCTTCGATCTTTTTTCGATTTGCTTCTATACCCCGGCTGCTGACCATATAGCCCAGTAATTTGCCGCCTCACACTCCGAATGTGCATTTGCTCGGGTTGAGCTTCATTCCATAAGCTCGCATGATATTAAAGGCGATCTCCAGGTGGGCTAGATGGTCCTCTGGTCGTTCGCTCTTTACGAGCATATCATCCACAACATCTCCATTATCCTCCTGATCTGGTCCTCGAACATTTTATTCACCAGCCTTTGGTATGTTGCTCTGCATTTTTAAGCCCAAAAGGCATAACTTTATAACAATAGATACCTTCATTGGTTATAAATGATGTCTTGTCCCGATCTTCAGCTGCCATGCTAATTTGATGGTAACCTTGGTAGGCGTCCATCATGGAGAAGAGTTTAAATCCAGCAGTCGAATCTACAAGTGCATCAATTCTTGGGAGTGGGTATGGGTCTTTGGGACACGCCTTACTCAGATTGGTGAAGTCAGTACACATCCTCCACTTTCCTGATGCTTTTGGTACGACCACCACGTTCGATAACCAGTCGGTACAATGGACCTCCGAGATATATCCCGCAGCCAACAATTTTTCGACCTCTTCCTTAATAATTGTGTTCTTTTCTACGCCAAAAGATCTCTTTTTCTGCTGGACAGGTCGCGCTACTGGATCGGCGTTCAAACGATGGACGATTACTTCTGGGCTTATTCCTCTAAAATCCGATCGATCCCATGCGAATACATCCGAGTTATTCTGGAGGAAAGCGATGATCAAAGTCTCCATTTCCTTTGTCAATCTAGATCCAATTTTAGTTATTTTGGTCGGATCTCCATCTACTATCCCCACTTCCTTATGCTCGTCAATTGACTCGATCCTTTTCGTCTTCTGATTGCCTTGTTTCTCGTCTGGAATATCTAATTTCCTTCTTTTCTCTTCGATGTTGCCCTTTTTCAGGGACAAATTATAGCACCTCCTTGCCTCTATTTGGTCGCATGACACTTCTCCTACTCCGTTGGGTGTTGGGAACTTCATTTTGCCATGGTAGGTAGATACTATGGCCTTGAAAGAGTTAAGTCCTGGCCTACCTAGTATAACATTATAAGCAAAGGGGGTACTGACTACTAGAAATTTTACCATCAACGTTCTTCTCCTCGGCTCCTCACCTATAGACACTGGTAGGTTGATCGTACCCAGCGATTGTACTTCGCTACCTCCAAATCAGACCAGAGGGGCTGCGACCGGTGCTAGTTTAGCATTATCAAGGCCCATCTTGTTTGAAACTTCCATCAGAATGATATCTACCGAACTGCCGTTATCCACCAATACCTTATGGACCGAGAAATTGGCAATATCCATCTTGATGACCATAGGGTCGTTATCTGTCCTGAATCTGTTCTTGGCGTCCTGTGAATTGAAACTTATCTCTATATCTAGTGTGATACTCATGACTTGCTTCTCCGTTGTATGCCAGTATCCTCTATCTAACCTCTTTCTCGATCTCTTGGATTGTCCGGGTTTTGAGCCACCAGCGATTGTGTGTATCACACCTTTGGTCGGGGCATTTTCCCTAGCTTTCGGGTTTCTAACATCTTCATTCCCTCTAACCTGTTTCCTTTCTCGGCTTCTAGATCTGCTCCGGTTATTCCCATCATGCGGTTCCCTTGCAATCTGATCTTTGAAATATCCTTTCCGTACTAGGCGTTCTATCTCGTCCTTGAGTTGGTAGCATTCTTCCGTGTCATGTCCCTTCTCTCGGTGGAAGCGGCAATACTTACTGGAGTACTTTTTGACCGGGGTGTACCTTGTGTGCTTGGGCCACTTCAAAGCGTCAGTCTTCTCCACCATCATCAGGGCCTTTGCTCTGGTCATGTTCAATAGGGTATAATTGCTGAACCTATGTTGATATGCTGGCTCCTTACTTCTGTCCTATTTTTGCCTCCGATCTTCCACATGAAGAGGGCGCCTATGATCTCTACCTCGATCCGAGCTCATCTTCCACTCTCCGTCCTTCATCGCATTCATCTCCTCTTCATTTATATATTTTTGGGCGAGACTCATTAGCTGTTCGACGTCCACTAGAGGGTCCCTGGCCAAGGCTGATGCGAATGGCCCCTTCTTTAACCCGTAGATCAGTATACTGACCATCATATCGATTCTTAGGTCCTCCACCTCCAGGGTCTCGTTATTGAATCTTCCCATGAAGGTTTTTAGAGTCTTAGCGTCGTGCTGTCTGATAGTAAACAAATGTATCGCTGATCGTTTCTGCTTCTTCTTGCTTGCGAAGTGAAACATAAATTTTTGGGCTAATTGTTCATGGGTCTCGATACAGCCGGGTGGAAGATTGGTGAACCATTCTTGTGCCTTACCTGTTAGGGTAGTAACAAACAATTTAGCAGTAATAGGGCCAGATTGCCCGTAAAGGTTCATTACCATATCGAAGGCGGGAAGATGCTCCTGGGGTTCTTTGCTTCCATCATATTTTGGCAAGTCGGGCATCCTGAAGTTGGGATTCACGATTTCTATCAGGATTTGGTTGCTAAAAGGAGAGTTCCTGTGCTGTGATACTAATTCCCCTCATCTCTTAAGTTCGTCTATCTGTTTCCCCAGGATTGCAATTTGTTTGGATACGCCTTCTACTTCTGCTTTGGAAATGGCAGGCCCTCTGAGGTGGCTCTTGTCTCTGCTACTTGATCCGACCTCAGACGGTGCCCGATGTCCCTTATTAGCGTTTCGTTTGCTCATGTCTTCAGAAGTTTTGTCATGCTCTCTATCCATGAATAATCTTCTTTTTGTGGCCTCTCTATTGAGGGGTGTCGTGGTTCTCCGCTCATATGCCACGATGGCGTTAGGACCACCCTCCTCCATCATTTGTTGGAGTTCGGTCCGGGTCAGCTGTACTCCCTAAGTTTGCATCTGTCCTTTGAGCGTTCATCCCTATATTTCCTTCCATGCTCTCTAACTTTCCAACAGACGGCGCCAAACTGATCCTTAAACGATCTCGCACTGTGATCTCCAGAGGCCTTCCGAGTGGATCCGTAACCTGCAGCACAGAAAGGTGAGACTAGTCGGGTTTATCCCCGACGAGGACACTCCGACGCTCAAGTTAGTTTCAGTGAGGGAGTTTGTTTAGAGATGAATTTTCTTAGTGAAAAACCACGTTACCTCTTTTTGCCCTTATCCCTCATATATATATAGAACCGTCTGAAAGTATATGCTAAATGCACTCAGGTTTATATTTAGATCAAGTAGATTGGCTATAATTAAGCCAACCCTATTGCAAGGTTGATATGGCTCCTTGATATTTGGCAAAATCTTAGGGTCAGGATCTTTCTTCCTCTTTTTAAACTGATCCCCATGTTCTCTTGTTGATTTTACCATGCTACCCTTAGTGGAGGGTAATTTCGTCCTTTCAACATTTTCTACCGTTATCACCTACGAGGAGGCTCTCGTCCCTTTCTCTGGTTATCCACCCCTTGAGTCGGCTGCATGGGTCGTGATCTTGCAGGTACCGTTTTAGGAACATAGACAAAGACTGGTGGTTTAGATGGGTTGGATGGCTTGGTGAACACACAAACCTTTGCCTTTTGGCCTAACGTCATACAACTTGTACATTTAGGAGGTAGCCACTCATATTCAACATCAATTTTGCATGGTATTTCTCCTCCTTCCTCGTTAGGCATCATGATTGAGGGTTTTCCTTGAACAATAGTTTGAGGGTTTTTACAAAATACAAACCCTAAAGGAATGGGTATTCTTATACTTACCAAAACTATCCTTATAGTTTTCTTAATTTATTTTTTGGTCCTTCAGCCTAACGTTCTTTATCATTTAGGTGTAGAGAAATATTGCAACTTCTATTATAAATTATTGAAAATTTTATATTTTAAGTGTTCATTTGACCCTAAGATTAAATAGACCAAAATTGAGTTTTAGAAATGCAACTTTTTTTCAGTTTGGCCATTTTCTAATAATGACTTTTGAGATTCAATTCCCTCACTATCACATTTTAATAAAATTTATAATTTTTGGCTTCTAATTTCACTGTAATTATTTTGTATCTAACTATATCATCTTACCCATGAAGTAATTTTTTTTAATTGACGTTACAAAATATTAGTATTGAAAATTAACTAAAATTTGTCTTTGTATAAGTAATTATGAATCCAAACATTATATCTTTCTGAAATAAGTTATTTTATAATTAATTCTCTCATAATCAATTATATTATAATTAATTATATAAACGAGGAGCCAAACCGTGTGTCCAAATTTTTGAATGTACAACGATGATCATAAACAAATCATATATTATAATCAATTATTTTAAAATTAATTCTCTCATAAATAATTATATTATAATCAACAATTTCGCACACTGTTTGATATTTATAGTTATAATTAATTGAAGTAGCAGTTTTTTGGGTCACTAATTCAGCAAAGCGTAATAATATTCGACGACTATTTATTTTTTTTCTTAAATATTTTGAAAGAAGTTTTTATGTAATATATCAGAAAAACTAAACAAATTTCATAAAGTGGTGAATTAAGACTATTGAGAATAAAAAATAGCAAAATATGTCAAAATATACTTTATATGTATTATTAAACAAATTATAACAGTATTATCTATGATCAATATCATTTTCTCTATATCTTTGTTCACAATTAAAAAGTACAAAAGTGAAAAATATTTTGAAAATAAATATAATAAATAAGCACTACCAATCAACACATATTTATTGTTGCGCCAATTACTACATTTTTAATATATGAATATCTATACCTTATTATTAAGTGAGAGCATCATTTTGGTATCTCACGCTTTTGGTATGCTCCCACTCATTTGCACCCCAAACCATTCTTATAAACCCCCATATTGCTCACACTTTTCAGATTCCACTAATTCTTTATAACTTTTTTTTTAAATTTAAATATTTTAAATTTCTTCAATTAAAATTTATTGTAAAAAATAAAATTACTTTTTAAATTTTGATTTAATTATGCATACCCATTTGAGTGTGCCATACACACTAGCGTTTAGAATACTACCAGGTATTTATTCTAATAACCATCATGGAAACGATGGAAAACTCTGTGAAATCCTCATTTTTATATTTAAAGTTTGAACTATTTATGACTTTTTTAATTTTTAATTTGTGTAACAATGTAATCTACTCGTGCCTTGGTACGGAGTACTAAGTAGTGATGTAGAAAATAGAAAAATTGGTAACTTATCGAATTGGATTTTTTTTAAAAAAAAATATTGTATTTTCTACTCTATTGAATACATATACATAATGCGTATAAAATATTTTTCTAAATAAAATAAAAATCCTAATCCATTAACTTACTCATTTAAGGTTTAAGTATGCTATAAAGCAATATTATAAAATTATGTTTAAATTTAAGAGATTTTTATGTAGTTATCCTGAAAACAACTATCATATAAAGAAAAAAATGGAAAATTTGGTCGATATGATAACCACAAAAAATGCCATCCTCGTCAACTGATCTTTAAACAAACTATTATGTATTTTTTAATGCAATAGCCCTCCTTATAATAATAATAATAGGAAAAAAAAAACATATTTTTTTGATAAAATAAAAAAAAATAGCACCCTCTTAACTTTAAAAAGAAAGCACAATGTAATATCTTGACATTGGAGTATGAGCTTCTGTTTTAAGAAAGCGAGAGCCAGATTAAGAATGTCAACAAGTTAGATTTGCCAAAACTCGGGACCCCATCTATCAAAAAATTCTTAAACCTAGAGGGTTAATTAGACCCGCTAAAACCAATTTAAACCTTTTAAAAATTTAAAAGTATATTTTAAAAACTAATACTATCATAACTCTATAATACGAGATATTATTGAAAGATTACAATTCTTTTTATAAAATTTGATCTCATATTTTAAAATATTTAAACTTTCAAAACATATGCTACTTATATATATGTTAAAACCATGAACCATTATTTGTATGCATTATAGGTAAGTGTAAACAAAACATATATAAATATATATATATATATATATGAGGAGGGGGTTTTTATCTTCGGACGAATATACCCCTCACACTAATTAAGGAACCTCTATGGAAAGATTCCAGGATCCCACACAATGCTCAAATGGAGAGATTTACGGCTGCCATAGCAGTAGTTGGCTACGATTTTGGGCATAACTTGAGCTCTCAAACCCGGATATTGGCATTTACCAAAAATATCTCTTGGAGACATATAAGAACAGCAAATGGAGGTCTGAGGAGGTAAGTTTTTCACTTAATATCAGAGGCATACTGTTCTCTACCAACGGATATCTTTGATCTAGGAACTGACTTGAGCGTCGGGGAGCCAGAGCCGGGACTACACCCAGCTGGCTTAACCGTTTCTTTTGTGTTCTCAGGAATCGCGTTTCGGGGGACGAGGTCGGATCGCGGGTCAAAAGTTCGATCACCAAGTGAATTCGATTAAATCTCCCTTACGCATTTTCATTGGCGCCGTCCGTGGGAACGACATATTCTGAGAGCATGGAAGGAGAATCAGGGAGGAACATCCTAGGATTGGATACCACGATAGGAACCGCCGAACCCGTAGTTCAACTTACGAAAACAGAATTACAACAATTAATGGAAGAAGCTGGGAGAAAGGCCATTGTCGCGTATGAGCGAAGGATCGCTATTCCAGCTGAAAGAGAAGGGGCAAGGAGAAGGCTATTCGGAGAGAAGGAACAAGATAAAGCATCAGGTGCCAATGGAAGGGACAGAAGCAAGCACCAGCCTTCAGAAGTAGGATCGAGTAGCCGAGACAGGAGCCATGCCCGGGGACCAGCGATCTCGCGTGCGGAGGTCGACAATGTATCGAAACAGATGGGAAAACTGATTGACGAACTGAAGAAGAGGGGGGTGATAGTATCCCAGCACCGAAATTCACCATTCTGTAATCATATCCTGACAGAGACTGTAGCTCCGAACTTCAGAATGCCGGACTTACCGAAATACGACGGAATGAAAGACCCCGCAGAACACCTAGCGGCATTCGATATGGTGATGAACCTCTACGGGCAGTCAGGTCCCATAAACGCTAAACTATTTGTCACGACTCTAACAGGAAAAGCCCAGGAGTGGTTCACAAACATGCCACCAGGAAGCGTGGAATCTCACGAGCAACTCATACAGAAGTTCTCTTTCCATTTTGCCAGTAAAAGGAAACAGAAACGATCAGCGACACATCTATTCACCATAAGATAGCGGAACGACGAGGCTTTAAAGGATTTCATGGGACGTTTCAATAACGAAACGCTGGAGGTACCAGACTTACGAATAGATATGATGATCAGCATACTAATCCACGGGTTGAAGAAGGGAGCATTTGCTTCCGCGTTAGCTCGAGACCCCCCATCTGATGTGGAGCAACTCATGAATCTGGCGCAGAAATACATAGACGAAGAAGAAATGAATGCCATGAAGGATGGCGAATGGAGGGTCGAATATGGAAGAGATAGGGGATACGACGTTAAGAATGATAAGCGATCAAGACATGATCGAAATAAAAAACCTCACTATTCGCAGAAATACAATAAATACATCCCACTCAACACCACGAGGGCAAAGGCACTGCTCATGGTAGAAAGGAAGGATGTACTCAGATGGCCGAAACCCACGAGGGCTACCCCTACCAAGAAACATTCGAGCAAATACTGTAGGTTCCACCGTGAAAGAGGGCATGACACGGAGGAATGCTACCAGCTTAAGGATGAGATCGAGCGGTTAGTCCGTCAAGGATATTTCAAAGATTTAATATCCAAAGATTATCCAAGCAGAGGACGACACAGTAGATCCCGAAGCCCATTAAGGCAAGAAGGAGGGGTCATTGCGGGGCAAACTACCCGGGAGAACGCGCCTGTGAAAGGCATCATACACATGATAGCAGGAGGATCCGAGATGGGATACTCGAGTAGAACAAGGAAGAAAGCAGAGCAGAGAACGAGTACTCTGATGAGCCGACAGGTAATGAATATATCCCTTGAATTAGAAATTAGCTTTGGTGCTCAGGATATAAAGGGAAAGGTCGGTGACGGCAATGACCCCATGGTGATTAAGATGGACATAGCCAATTTCACTGTCCATAAAGTATTGGTTGACATCGAAAGTTCTGCAGATATAATTTTGAAGGAAGTTTTAATCAAAATGGGGTTGGGAGACGCCAGGTTGAATGCTGTGAGCTCGCCATTGGTAGGCTTCGGAGGCAGTGAAGTGGATTCGTTGGGGACAATCGAATTGCCCGTTTCCCTTGGAGACGAACCCAGAAGAAGAACTCTCAAGGTAAAATTCCTAGTGGTCAACACCCCATTTGCCTATAATGTTATTTTGGGAAGACCTGGTTTGAACATTTTCAGGGCCATTGTATCCACGTATCACTTAAAAATGAAATTCCCTACACATGCCGGAGTTGGAGAGGTCGCATGCGATCAAGGGGAAGCCAGACGATGCTACAACCTCTCTGTCAGGAAGGATGCGACTGATAGAAAGAGGAAGCTGGATGAAACTTTCATCCAGAACGAGGAGAGAATAGAACCGGTGGATGAACACAAAGAGATCGAGTTGGTGCAAGGAGATCCATCCAAAACAACAAAGATTGGGGCAAGCATGGAAAAAAATTTCGAGCTGATGATGGTCGCAATGCTGATATGTTCGCCTGGAGTGCCTCCGATTTTAAAGGTATTAGTCCCGAAATTATTGTCCACCGGTTGAATTTAGACCCAAAGGCACAGCCCATCCAACAGAGAAAAAGAGCGTTCGGGTCCGAAAAAAATCGGATCATCAAGGAGGAAGTGGATAAGCTGTTAAAAGCAGGATACGTTTCAGAGGTCCATTATACGGACTGGTTGTCGAACGTAGTTGTGGTGCCAAAGGCTGCAGGGAAATGGAGGATGTGCACCGATTTTACGGACTTAAACAGAGCGTGCCCCAAAGACCCTTTTCCATTGCCCAGGATCGATCAGTTGGTAGATGCGACCGCGGGGTACGAGTTGTTTTCAATGATGGATGCCTACCAGGGTTACCATCAGATCCGCATGGCTAAGGAGGACCGCACAAAGACATCATTCGTAACTGAACAAGGTATATTTTGCTATAACGTAATGCCATTCGGTCTGAAAAACGCAGGTGCTACGTATCAAAGGCTCGTTAACAGAATGTTCAGAGAACAAATTGGAAAAACAATGGAGGTCTACGTTGACGATATGTTAGTTAAAAGCCGGTACTCGGAGAAACACTTGCATGACCTCGAAGCAAGCTTTGCCGTCATGCGAACTTATGGAATGAAGTTCAATCCAACAAAATGCACATTCGGGGTCGTGGGGGGCAAGTTCTTGGGATATATGGTGAGCAGCCGGGGAATAGAGGCCAATCCAGAGAAGATCAAAGCAATCCTCGAGCTAAAGTCACCAGCCTCGATAAAGGACGTACAGAAGTTAACGGGTAAGATCGCATCCCTTAACCGATTTATTTCAAAATCAGCAGATAGGAATTTACCCTTCTTTAAAGTTTTAAGAAAGCCCGAGGATTTCCAATGGACAAAAGAATGCGAGGATGCTTTTAACCAACTCAAGGATTACTTGAGGACGCCACCACTATTAGCAAACCCCCGACCTGGAGACATTTTGTACCTATACTTAGCCGTGTCAGAACATGCTGTGAGTTCGGTTCTGGTGAGAGAGGAGAATAAAGTCCAGAACCCAGTATACTATGTTAGCAAAATGCTGTAGGGGGCGGAGATGAGGTACAGCTTAGTTGAAAAGTTCGTTCTTGCACTAGTAATGTCGGCTCGCAGGTTACGGCCGTATTTCCAGTCACACAAGATCATCGTATTAACGAACCAGCCGCTCAAAAGCATTTTGTCGCGACCGGAGGTCTCAGGGAGATTAGTGAAGTGGGCTGTGGAACTGGGTGAACACGATATAGAGTACCACGCCAGAAACTCGGAGAGGGCACAGGTACTTGCTGATTTTGTAATGGAACTGACAAACATACCAACTCTGGATGTCGAGCCGTGGATGTTACACGTAGACGGATCGTCGAATGCTAGAAACGGTGGGGCTGGGATCCTGATACAAGGACCTGGAGAGGTTGAAATAGAGGTCGCAGCCAGACTCTCGTTTCATGCCACCAACAATGAGGCCGAGTACGAGGCATTAATCTTAGGATTAGAGTTGGCCCATGCAGCAGGAGCAAGAATTTTAGAAGTATACACTGACTCGCAGTTAGTAGCAATGCAGATTGAGGGAAATTACGAAGCAAAGGAGCAGATAATGTCAATGTACCTGAATAAGTCAAAGTCTTTGATCGAGTGTTTCGACAAATGCACTGTCCAACAGATACCAAGAGGAGAAAACGACAGAGCTGATTCACTTTCTAAATTTGGAGCCTCATTGTCGGGAATAAAGAACCGCAACATAACAGTGATGGTGAAAGATAAACCAGCGATCGCCGAGGTCGATGTATATACGGTAGATCAACCTTGTACATGGAAAGACGAGCTGACGCTCTATCTCAAGGAGGGGATTCTTCCCAAAAATCCTTCGCATGCAAAGAATCTGAGGTTAAAGGCCACCAGATTCACAATGATCGAATCCGAACTATACAAAAGAACGGCGGACGGACCCCTGTTGAAGTGCTTGAACCACGAGCAAGCGGAATACGTACTGAAAGGATACACGAAGGGAGTTGCGGCAACCATTCGGGTGCTAGGTCGTTAGCTCAAAAAGTCGCACGTCAAGGGTATTTCTGGCCTACCCTAATAAAAGATGCGAAGAGACTAGTACAAAGATGCGAAAGCTGTCAGAGATTCTCCACCCGGATACATTCCCCGGCTACACCAATGGAACCATTACAGGTCGCTTGCCCGTTTGATCAGTGGGGGATCAATATAATGGGACCTTTCCCCCCAGCGAAGGCACAAAAGAAATTTATCATACTCGCAGTCGAATACTTCTTTAAGTGGGTGGAAGCCGAAGCAGTGGCAAGAATAACGGAAAAAGGGATGATCGATTTTATTTGGAAGAATATCATATGTCGATTCGGGATCCCCAGAACTATCATATCGGATAACGGCACACAATTCCAAGGGAAAGAAATTGCGAGCTGGCTGAAGGAGTTGAAAATTCAATAAAACTTCACATCGGTGGGCCACCCTCAGTCGAACGGGCAGACAGAGGTGACCAATAGGACAATACTCCAACACTTAAAGACCCGTATTAATTCAAAAGGATCGTGGGAAGAAGAACTACCAGGGGCATTATGGGCATACAGGACGACCCCGAGATCGTCTACAGGTGAAAGTCCCTTTTCTTAGGTTTACAGTTCTGAAGCTATTCTTCCTACAGAAATCGGCGAGGAAACCCAATGGATCGCAAGTTACGACCCTGCGGCTAACAACCAAGCACGTGCGTTCGATTTGACGGTGATAGAAGAAAAGAGGGATGCCACCCTAGCTAAAATACTCCATCACAAAAGCTTAATGATGAGAAGGTACAACAAAAAACTTCAACCCAGGGAGCTCCAAGTGGGGGATCTGGTCCTTAAAAAAGCTGAAGTCTCTAAACATGTGGGAAAACTGGACCCTGAATGGGAGGGCCCCTTTAAGGTGGTCGAAATACAGAGGAAGGGTGTTTACCTACTCCAAGACTCTCAAGGACGCCATCTCAAGCGACCATGGAACATACGAAACCTGAGAAAATTCTATGCGTAACCCAGCCTGAGAAAGGCTGTGTCAATAGTGCGATCATAGGTGCCTGGAAAAGGCCAAATAATGTACGAAGTTTAGTTGCTGTATCTCCATTAGCCTGGAAAAGGCTCGTTAAACCCTATCGAATATATGATCGCATTTTTTCTTATATAGACCTGAAAAAGGCACTACCAATCAATGCGATAGTGTTCACTCAAAACACAAACCTGAAAAAGGTTTTCTAAAACGATCGTGTCAGTAAAAGCGATTACAGTGACGAGAGCACTTAAAATTCAAGGATTTATAGAAGATATAATGCCCAAAACCAGGGATTATACAAAAACTACGTTTTGACCTCTAAAGATCAACGATCAACAGAATTGTTCAGGACAATAAAGCTACATGTTTTCAATGTCATCTAGCAATGAAGCAAATTCGTCTTCTTTGGGCGAAGCAGCAGGGTCCTCGGGGAATGGGCGCATGTCACCATCGAGGCTAGGGTCGAGCTTGGCGAGATCAAAATCAGGTACAAAACCTTTCAGGGTCGAAACTTGAGCTTTGCATCTATCAAAACCTTGTACCAGGTAGTCTGCAGCCCTAATTTCCAAAGCAGTATCAAAGGACGGAGCTCGGATGAAATCATGAGCACCCGAGAGTCGAGCTTCTCGAATGCGAGCAGAGAACTCGTCGGAACACAAGAACTCGGCTCGACCATCAATCTTCCCAGCTGCATGTCCAACTGTAAAACCGGCCTCTCTCCCCAACTCAGTAGCCTTAGACACCTCGGAATCCATTTTTTCCTCCAACTCTTTGATACGGGCTTCCAGGACAGCACGTTGGGCCTCCGAACTCTCCGCTCGTGCGGTAGCCTCCTCGACCTTGAGTCTCATCTCACTATTGGAGCGTTCAGCGACCAATTGATTCCTTCGAAACCCGGCACACTTCAAAGAAAGTCCCCGGACGAGGTTGGCAGCCTGGACACCACCGCGTTAGGAAAAATAATCCAAAAAAAAAACAAACTCATTCGGAGAATGCTTACCTGAACTAGCGAATGGGCAGCATGTTCTTCCAGTCGAGTAAAAGGACTCTGGAGCAGGGCCGCCTGGTCACGGGGTAAACATGACGCATTGAATAGTTCCCATGATACTTGCCCGGAATGTGAACCAAGAACAGTACTGTTAGGAGAGACATTCCAATTAGGAATGAATCTTTTGGAGGCATAAGGTGGTTTGGAGCACGGAGATCCTCACGAGCCTTCTTCCAGCAGTCGGAAACATCATTGAACATCTCCCTACCTCTGCGATCATCAAGGGCTGCAGACACGGAGTGACCCAGAGCCAGGGATTGGGAGCGGCTCCTCGTACTGGGGCCCACCGGGCTCTTACCTCTCCTCCGCCTCCGGGGCAACAGACCGCCCGAACCAGATTCACCAGTATGTGATCGATCGGGTGAAGCAGGTACCGGTTGATTCAACGGACGAGTATGGGAGCGGGTATCCTCACTTCCAATGTCGATTGGGGGGCTAAGGGGCTGTTCCCTTGAGGAGCCACAGAACTGTCACCAGGATGAGGCGAGGTCACCGATGAAGGGACGGGTGCGGCCTCTCCAGCTGATGGTCGTGCCCGATTGGCTCGAATCCGCTGGGCAAGGCGAGATTGACCTACCATATCGTCTGAGAAAAGAAAAAACAGTGGATTGAGAAAACATCGGATCTTAATAAAACAGAAGGAAACAAAAACATAGTCGATTAATCACCTAAGGAGCCCTCAACAGGGATAGGGGCAGGAGAAAGTTGTGCGAGCTTGAGAACTTCTTCTACCAAAAGCATCTTGGGGTCATACCGATTAGAGGAAAGGCTCCTAATCTGATCACCTTCTAACCCCCCCCCCTTCGACTACAGGTCTCGGTTTTTCTAAGACCCATTCACAACAAAAAGGCCATTCCCGGCCTGGGGGAGGACGAACAAAGATGAACCGTTTCTTCCATGGGCCTACATTCGAAGTTAAAGGAGCCAAATATCTGCACTCCTTGCGGGCGGATAAATAATAAAAACCGTTATCTGCCGACCTAGCAGAGGTAGTGAACGAGTACAAAGACCAGAAATTATCAAAGCTGGGTTCATATCGGTAGACCCTCATTAGGATGACGAAGATAATTATGTGGCGGATCGAATTAGGCGAGAGTTGCATAGGGCACAATTCAAGGCGCCTGAGGATTTGTGAAACATACGGAGCGAGGGGTAATCTCAAACCCGCGTCAAAATGATTCAAAGAAAATGAACAAAAACCTCGAGGGGGGCGATGCATGCGATCAGCAGAACTAGGAACTAAAACTTCATAACTAGGAGGGATATAGTATTTTTCCTTTATTGTATCGACTCGAAGCCTTACAGTACTAACTATGTGTTCCCATGGCCTATCGCCGAGATCTGAGTCGGGAGCACTATCGGAGCCCGATTCTATTCGCCCACCATGACGCAATCTAGACCGAGACCTAGCCCTAGACGGACCTTCTTGGTGCATACTGACTGCAATACTATGGGTAAAAGTAGCAGAAGTAGTGAGAAGCAGAGCTTGGGGTGGCGGAACGTCGTACCTGGAAATGTAGAATAAAGCAAGGCTTGAACGGCAAGATGGCTGAAAGCGTTGGCTTGGGAAAGACGATATCAGTTTGAAATATTTTTTGAATCACACAGAATATATGAGTTTTTGTATTGAAAGGGGATTGGACGTCCCTGCAGAGGCACGCGCCCTCCAATGCTAGAGAGGGCTGCCCCCGCGACACGTGGACCTCAATATCGAGACAATTAAAATGACCTGCAAAGCACCTGTTGATTTCTGCACACGACTCAGCCGTCGCGTCCAGAACTAAGGGGGCAAATGATGAGGGGGTTTTTATCTTCGGACGAATATACCCCTCACACTAATTAAGGAACCTCTATGGAAAGATTCCAGGATCCCACACAATGCTCAAATGGAGAGATTTACGGCTGCCATAGCAGTAGTTGGCTACGATTTTGGGCATAACTTGAGCTCTCAAACCCGGATATTGGCATTTACCAAAAATATCTCTTGGAGACATATAAGAACAGCAAATGGAGGTCTGAGGAGGTAAGTTTTTCACTTAATATCAGAGGCATACTGTTCTCTACCAACGGATATCTTTGATCTAGGAACTGACTTGAGCGTCGGAGAGCCAGAGCCGGGACTACACCCGGCTGGCTTAACCGTTTCTTTTGTGTTCTCAGGAATCGCGTTTCGGGGGACGAGGTCGGATCGCGGGTCAAAAGTTCGATCACCAAGTGAATTCGATTAAATCTCCCTTACGCATTTTCAATATATATATATAATATGTAAAACAATACTAAAAGAATCAGTTTGGCTTGAGTTTGTTTCCAAAACTCCAAATTCTGATACTCATCCTGGAACCCAGTTATGGTTCCAAAATGGGGCTAGTTCAGATCTAATTTAAATCCATTGTCATCATAAAAATACAATCAACCCATTTACACACACATACCAAACAAGTTTGCATTTATACTTTTTCTTGATATTATTAGATAAATAATACCTAAGCAAGTGAGCACAACTTGCAAACGTGCTAGAGCTCTCTAAATCTCTTTCATTTGAGAAAAGTCCAACAAACTTCTCAAATGAGTTAGAGATGATATATTTATAGTGCTTGGTAAATAAGAATAGTAGTTTTCACTACCCTTCATGTTCAAATTTCTATTGGTCGGGACTATATCTAGTAGCTTCTTGGATGGCGGTTGCATCATTATACCTCGTAGCCATCTCATCAATATTCTCCTTGATTGATGCTTTTCATTAATGTTGATGTCGATAATCACAATTAATGATTGTTACATGTGACGTGATTCTCACTCTTGAACTAATATTGATGACATAATTTGTACCAAATCAAATACTTTTTTTAAAACTTGTTTTTAATAAGAAGCTAACAAACACTTAAATTAAACTATTATACATATTAGTTCGAGGAGTGATAAAATGAAAATCCCAACAACTACCCAAGGTTGATTAGAAGAATATGGATATCTTGTTTTCAAGAAATTTGGCATTTTTATCATGGAAGATAACTTTTATTGTGTGAAGAGGTTGGTTTGTTGCCAAAACAATTTTGCCTGTGTTGATTAAGTGTAGCATATTGGATGCATCCAACGGGATTTAATTGCCCAAGACAAATAAAGATAAATTAAATTTATGTGCTCTAACATAAATTAAAACAACATAAACATTTTAAACCAAAATTAAATATATATCTTGCAGTCAAAGGACATATTTTAATCTTTCAACTTTCCTAACAATCTTATAAAATATTTTTAAAGCTAGTTAGGTGCTAAATCTTATTCTAAATTAAGTTTTTAAAGTATTTGAATAAAATAATTTGGTGGAGCTTACTAGTAGTAAGAAATCCTTTTTTTTTTAGTGTGTGTGGGTGTTAGTTTAAAGATTATTTTAAAATTTTAAAATAAATTAAAAGTTTCTTAATCTTTATAAATATGGTTATAAACTCACCCAAACGCCCTCTTAATTGTTATAGCATAGTCGTAAATGAAAATTTTGATCTAGTTAATGACAGGGTCCCTCGACTCTATCAACAATCATGTGGAACAACCATTTTGAGTAGCATACAATCATCTCTGCTCTAGCAAACATTATTCCCTTTCCAATCAATAGATTTAAGATTCATGTTCCCTAATATCGCTATATACAATAGTAACAACACAGGGTCACCTATATTACACTATATATAGGGTTAATGGAACGATGTTGAGTACACAAGCACATAAAGTGTGGGAATAAAAGAAATATTTGTCTATGTGAGGTGATAGAATACATTGAGTGTTACAAGACAAAAGGGATCTAATTTCATTGCTGAGAGGAAAAATATATACATGTGTCCATCTGCAACAAGTAACCTAATTGTTTCTTGTAGCTGGACATAATGTTTGAAAGGTAAGCCTCAGTGGTAAGGCTCTCTTCCAGCAACCTATCTATAATCTTAATCACATCTAGATAAACTTATTTACATAGAACCTTTCAGTGAAATTGTTATAAAAGCAGCATCTGCATTCCCTCTTCTTTTCCAGACAACCTTCACAGTTGAAGTCCCATCTTTTCTACCCAGTAACATACAAACATATACATATGTATATGTATGGTGTCAACTGCCCAAAACTAGGTTGAAAATATTTTTGCTGGCAGACCCATTGATCAAGTTGTTACTCTACTTCCTAAGCATTTCTTCTTTGGCACAAACATCACCATCGTAGACGAAGTATAACAAATTCAATAAATAAAGGCGCTTTCGTGCTTTTGCAAAACTGGTAAATTCTAATTCATCTTTCCTTCCGAACCAATAGTTGCTGCAGATACATGACTAAGCTCATACTTGATCCCTCAGACAATTTACATGTTAGATTTAGCAAATTCAATTGATTAATCACCAACATGAGGTTTTTTTTTATGTACAAGAACTGTTTTTCCCCGTTACTTTACCAAAAGTAACAAGATTTCAATTAGAGAGCATTTTTGGATTGAGTGTTTATGCAACTACAAGGAGAAATGTTATAATAATGTAGACAAACAAGGACTGAAATATTGAACAATGCATCACCAAATAATGTGGAAATACAAAAAAATGAATCTACATGTTGCAAATCGTGTTTCATACTTAGTTACGTTCTCGACCCGTGAAATACTATTAATTGCAGATAAGTAATTTTATTTGACCATGCAATTGTACTATATATAATTTTTAACAAGATTTGATCAGTACAACTGTTGGATCTAATAGTACCAAAGGGTCTCTTATTGACATAAGCCTGGAGCCTTTTCAGAAAGAAGATCATACATATATGATGAAAAACTATGATGGTTTGTGTGTGGATCAAGAATTTGGAGCTTGCCGTTGAATTGCAGAAAATGGTTAAAATTGAACTACTAAATTTGGAGTTAGTTTGGCAGTTAAAACATAATTCGCTGATGAAAATATAGTATCTTCACCCTATTGAAAGGATATAAGTGATTTGTCTCTTGGAAGAAACTTACATCTCAACTACATATGTTCTTAATTGCCAACCTTCCTAAGAAACTTGAAAATTTTCTTCTCAGTTTCTCTTGTCAACATGAGGCTATAGTCAAGTTTAATTTATGCAGAGATAACTTCAACTCTAAAGAGCTATTCACACTAGCTGCACTCTAGATCTCAAAAGAGAGAGTTTTATGGTTTTGGCTAAAATCTAGGGATGGGTGGAAGTGGGAAGGAATAAACAACACTTCGAAGAAAAAGGTAACTTAGGGTAACAATCACTAATCTAGAAATAGACAATTAAAAAAGCAAGATTTCTAAAACTTCTGCGTTTAATGCTGTGTCATCATAGCGACAGAAAACCTACAAGCAGAGAGTATGCACGAGCAAGAGAGAGCAATGTTGGATCATATCCAACAACAAGAGCAATGCCCTCTTTACTTGTGGAACCTGTATTCATAAAATTCAAAAAGATATCACAGTTTTCATCTTATGGAAAAGACAAAATAAGTGACCTTTTTGTCAAACTTCTTTACATTGAGAACTTTGTAACTGCTAGTTTGGTTGGATTGCAGAGTCCAACAAGCTTAGCAATAATCTTCCACTTGTGGAAGTTTTAAATCAACACGCTCAGCTATAATATTTTTGTTTTACCATCGCTACCTACTAGGTCTATGTACTAACTCCTAGGAATCCCTCTACCCCAACTAAAATAGAGAGTGGGATGGCGATAAAGTAATACGATAGAAGAAACAGGCAGAACTAAAAGAATAAATAAATTAATAAGCATACATATAGTAAAGAGTCACTTGCATTATTGCTTGCTTTATTATTGTCTGAAGATAGTACAAAAAAATGCTTCATGAGAATAGTCATACACAAGTAGGCTAGTGTGATGTCCGTAGAATTTTTACACATAATCAAGAGACTAATTGGTAACTTTAAATTAAAATAATATTATAAACTATCAAGAGTTTCAAACAATCCATATAAGTTGGATTAATTATTAGTAAAGAAAACTAACCACATAATGAATAAGCAAAATAAATTAATTAAGCATAATACAAAAAGAAAATAGTTAAATAACAATTAAATATTTAAGATTATAATCAAAAGTGAAAACCTGAGGAACAGCTAACTTGTACACATCATGTATCTATTATAAACT
Source organism: Sesamum indicum (assembly GCF_026168435.1). Classification (NCBI taxonomy): domain Eukaryota; kingdom Viridiplantae; phylum Streptophyta; class Magnoliopsida; order Lamiales; family Pedaliaceae; genus Sesamum; species Sesamum indicum. Next base: position 12,401,600 of record NC_142662.1, on the reverse strand, counting down.
GCAATTTCACCCATATGAAGTGCAACAAGAAAAAATTCAAAAGAAAAAAAAAAGGTTGTATTATCGGTAGGAAATATTTCAGCGGGACTTGATACATTATTCCCCAACAAAAATTACATCCAATTTCCTTTAACAAAAACATGCAAACCGATCCCTTGCATCCTAAACCTGTGATAGACAATTCAGTGGGTGCATCTCTCATGATTAACCTAAATAACCTTAATACCATGTTCTTGCCTCTAAACAAGCAAAACATTCAAAAACCATCACAAGCTGAAAGTTTAGGCCTCCAAGTCCATCTCTTAGACTTATCCCTGATATTCTATTAATACTTAATCAACGGTTGATTTTTACATGAAGAAACTGGTGGATCTGAATTACTTCCTAAAGCTGCAGCAGGTGTTGAGGTTGTGGTAGATTTTTGTGTTGAGGTATGTATCCCTGTTTCCCAGCAATGTATAGTTCCCAAGCCCTTTATGTAAATGTTTTTCCACAGTTGAAACCAGCAATTTAACTCAGACTTTTTCCCCAAAAACTGACTGAATAATGTTTACCTTTGCTGCAAAAAAGTCTAAGTTTCAATATTGAATTAAACTTAAAGAACTCTTACTGAAGGTTTTGAATCTCATCAGGACCCTTCATCTTCTTCTTTTTAGGTATGCTCCTAGCCTTTTTTAACTGGGGGGTGGGGTGATGGATCAGGACCCTTTATCTTCTTCTTTTTAGGTATCCCTTGCCTTTTTTAACTGGGGGGAGGGGGGGTTTAATTTCTTGTACGAGTCCTCCATAATATCATCTAGATTTTGTCTCCCAAAAGAGATTGCAACACAAGCATGTGCACAAGGACAAAACATGCTACATGGACGGATTGTTTTACTTAAATCAACAATAAATCTATAAAGAAGCTAATCTATCTCAAATTGAGATCCCCACACCATCTAGTGAAATAATTTTGGACAATTGCTGTTGTTTATTGATATTCTTCATAATGTTGGAGCATATGTTTCCTGAGAATTTTTGCATTCCTTTTTTACAGTTATATCCTAGAAGTTAATTTTGAAAGCACCGAAAAATGCTAGTTGATCGGCCCCGGAATGTGCAAGCGAAAGCGATAATGTAAAAATACGTAAATTAAAATAAAACATAATAAAACCATAATTTCAAGGAGTGTGCCCTTGGAGTTCCCGGGCACTCGATGTAATTAATAATGACACTAGTAATATTAAACCGGGCTAATGGTTGAATTAAAAAAAATAAGAGGTGCGATATCGTAAATCAAGAATTACCTCATTCTTTGATTTACTTTGAACCTCCTTCGTTTGATCCGCTCATGCAAGACTTCAACGTAAAAGCCTTCTAAAGTTGCGTCCACACCACACCGAAATTTGGGATCCCTCAACTCAATTTGCTAGAAAAGAATTGGGGAGGAAAAATACACCAAGTGTGTATATGAGAGGGGCGTTCGAATGGGTGCTAGGGAAGAGGAAATTATTTTGTGTTGTGTGTTATGTATTCATTAGTCGTTCCAAATAACTAATATACATATATATACCTTGTATGGATATATTAGAATGTGCCTAGGTTCATTCTATCATCCATAAGGTAATAAAATCCTTTATTTCAAATAAATAATGACTAACATGGCACCTTCCAAAAGTAAAATTATTAGTCAATAATTTCCTTTTCTAGAATTTTCAACAACTTAATTAAGGGGTTTATTGGCCGATTTTATCTAGAAATAAAATACAAGGCCCAAATACATTTAATTAAATCTAATTTAATTAAAGCCCACCTAATTAAGCCCATAATATATTTATTCCAATTAAATATATGAACTCAGTAAGATTTTATTAATTAATAAGTCCAACTTATTGAATAATAAGGGCAAGCCTAATATAAATTAATCCTATTAATTTATTCTTGGGCTCCTCCATCGAATGGATCCCTCTCATTTATAAGTAATCCAATTACTTATAAAATTAATTCCTAATTAATTCCTCGTCCCTTCTTGGTGTTTGTGTGTGACTCTTTAGGTTCACCATTTAGCTAGACTTGGCTAGTGTCTAACACTATTATTAGTTAAATCTAATTTAACTAATAATTCTCGATCAACCCTTGTTCAAGAAAGCCCGTCACCATGGGTGGCTGTTTAGCAACGGTCTATGACACTAAAGACTAGGTGAACATTCATGTAAACTTTTAGGCTCTCGAGTCTATATAGGTACGGTCCTTCCGTCTATCATCTACCGGCCTTAGTCTAGGGCACGAAATTGGGTGTTGGTTCCTATCCTAGACTAGGCGTCTATACATTATACTTGAGATAGCGTTACGCCAAATTGATCGACATAGGAAACTCTTGTCCTATTCGATCAATGACTGTGGCCACAGGTTTATAGAGCGTAAACGCATCTTCAAGTGCATAGGAGATACCTCAGTCACGTTTTGACAGGAGACGGATCCTCTTGTTGGAACTCATTGTCTCACTATATGCTTTGACTACACTGGATAGGGCTTATGATGACCATGTTTGGGACACGATCACCTCTCACACAAATTCAAGATACAGTTATCGCATGCATGTGCTGCTGCGATTCCTCAAGTATGAGGACTACTTTCGGACTATCAGAACCGGGATTTGAGTCATATCGATCAAGCTTCTAAGGCTTCCATATGAGATCCCCACGAGTCAGTTCAGTTAATTCAACACCTAGCCAATCGACCTATTAAGATTGTATAGACATCCATCTATCGCTGATGAAATACGACACTCATCAAATAAATGCAAGTCTCCATGGGACACTCGATGCCCATTCTTGAGGTTCTCGAATTGGAACATTTCAGACCCAACCCTAGACAGTTGGTTTCATGACCGCCATCTAATTCGCAGTTTAACTGTTGCACGGTTGCTAAAGTGGTCTGTGGGCTTTTCTATGATGTTTCAAAGAAATGCAAATAAATGTGTAATGAGCACAACAAATGAAATGCCAATAGCGAATACTAATTTTATTCACTGAATAATATTACATAAATTGAGTTACTGTCAGAACAGATTACAAGTATGCCAATCTAATTGGCATTCAGGTCACCTATTCAAACAAATTTGGTCCTTATACACTGTAGCATTGTGTCTATACTATATATCACTGAAGAGCACCTTCTTAGTGTCTCCAATTTATTAATATGTTCAACTTTTTATTTTTTTAAAATAAATAATTATTTTTAACTTTCCCACTCATTATGATTTTTCATTACTACCTTTTGGTAGTTTTTTTTCCTTATTCATTTTTATCTTATATATATAAATATATTATCTTATATATATTTTAGGTATTTTTAACTCTATCAAAAGTAAATAATATAATTTATAAAATAGTTTATCTTAAATATCTATTAAAAATTATGCACACACGTAAGAATGTGACACACATGCTAGCTGTGATAATTGCTCATCGCTTACATCCAATTTATAGTTATTGAAACTTTCACACAAATTATTCATCAATGTATCACATTTATTATGGGCTGGAAAGAAAGACCTACACCAATGTTCACAAGGGATTTTCCCCAACCATTGAGATGCAGTGTCAATTGAAACAAAAGTTTTAGGATCCAATTATTCAATTTTTAGCATATCTGTTTCAAAATCCCTTTTATTGCTTGTTCATGCAGCTTTTCAAAAGTATATCTTAAGTTCTTGATACTTAAACTTCATCTTAAGGTTCCAGTACTTGTGTCTCAGATATTACTTATTTTCACTCTCACAAACAAACTCTATTAATGCTTCTACTAACCTTTTTTGTGTATCTAAAATAGAACTCAATTTCGTAGTGCTCAATCGGCTAATATCATCTAACAACTTCTCCAGAAACCATTGCCATGTATGTTTGTTGTCAATAGGTACAACAACAATGGATATGTGAACCATGTTGTCATTTCCATCTGATGTAGGTCGCACGAAATTTGGATCGGATCGCTGATCCTGGTCCTGAGGTCGGGTCGCTAGATCCTTCTTTCGAGCTTCCTGTTAATGGATTTTCAGAACAAAGCAAACGTAAGACTAGCTGGGTAGCCCCCAACAAAGCCCTCCGATGCTTAAGTTAGAAATGAGAGGTCGAAGGTGATAAATAAGATCGAATGAGACCAAGAAAAAGCGGTAAAAAAAAAGTAATAAAAAATGTGTCCCCTCAAATATTCATAAATGCTTGTATTTATAGTAGCACAGTACCGCATGAGTGTTCGACATGTGGCATCATCTGGATGCATCCACGTTATATGATCCAAGGGTAGGACCAGTAGGTTGACTTATTGGACCCAGGTCAGGCGGGCCGGGTCGCGCCTGACCCGGGTCGAATTCATGTACTCAGATCCTTGCATTAAGAGTAAAATTCTTTAATAAATAAGGGCATTTTGATCATTTGATAATTACCCTCATCACCATCCTTCCTAACACCCACAAATAACTGCCCTTTAAGCAACATCAAAGCCATTATTGGCCTACGACCAGACATGAATGCATCTTTCGTTGAAAACGAAATGAAATACAATTTCTCAAACACAATACGGTTTGAACCCTCAGCCTTCATTAGTATCAATTTTAACCCTTAGCCTTCACAGTAATCCCACATATTTTCAAATTATTGTGAATCTACCCCCTTATTGACTCAAGTGCAACCCTTTTTACCATGATCACTTTCCATCTAATGACTTCTACATTTCTAAGGATTATACTCTTCAATTGAGAGTTGACAAAATAAGGATTATCCATTGAAAAATTTTCCATCCTCTTTGCCAAATAATAAGACTTGGCAACACCATTAGCATAAGTCCTTGCACATGTGTTTTAATCATGATTGTTTTGATTGAATGTAAGACTTTTTAGATAGGTGATATATGGATTCTCCATTCACATCCCTCATGTTTGCACTTTGCAGTGATCCTACTACTTTATTCTTGTTCCACTTAGCCCTATCAAATTGTGTTTGAAAATTTTCGAATAGTTCTAAGTTTCATCAATTTTAAGGACCACTATCTTGTCCCTCCTTTTGCTGTGGTTCTATAAGACCTTCTAATGTCTTTAAAGAAAATTTTACTATATTTAGTCTCTCATTTTTGCTTTATTATCAGATCTTTTACATACTTAACAAGAGCAAGTCCAAACCATATGTGGCATGTGGGTCATTAAAGACCCTCTCTGCTATATTTCCTTCTTTCTTAAGTGGCTTTTAATGTTTTTATATATTCCGATGTCAACTCTGAGAGCCATATTAAGTAATTATTAAAAAATAAAAATAATTAAATCTACAGATTTTGTTTTATGTCCACCTAGGCCTAACGAATTACATTAAATATCTTGACCAATGCTAAATTTCATCACCTTGAGTAACCACTATCTTGACCCAGTTGTTGTGGATCTATAAAACTATTAATTATCTTAGAAAAATATTTACTACATGTAGCATTTATCATTGCTTTATAAGTTTTTTACATACAAAACAAGAAGAAGTGTAGAAGCACGTGTGGCATGTACTTGATTTGCCTTCTTTGTCATGTGGCTTTTAATGTGCACATATATGCCAGTGTCAATTTTAAAGCTAAATTAAGTAATTATTAAAAAAGAGATTTATGAAATCTACTACTTTTGTTCTTATTCCATTAAGGCCTATCAAATTACATTTGAGAATTTTCAAACCGTTCTAAGTTTCACCAACTTGAAGAACCACTGTCATTTGACATTGGCACATGCATAAATATTAAAAGCCACAAAGCAAAAGACGAAATCAAGAAAGAAGTTCTCTCCAGAGCATGCCACACGTGCTTATGCACTTGCTCTTATTTATTTTTACCAAAAACTTGATAAAGTAACAATGAGAGACCTCATGTGATAGATGACTATTAATAGACAATTAATGGTATTACAGAACAACAACATGAGGGTCAAGATAGTGGTTGTTCTAGTTGATGAAATTCAGGACTGTTCTAAATAATTTTTAAGGTAATTCGATAGGTCGAAATGGAAGAAGAACCAACGAAAAAGATTTCATATAGCTCCTTTTTAGTAATTACTTCATTTGCCTTTCAAAACTAGTGTTGGCATATACAAAAACCTTAAAAACATGGAGGGTCTCCAGTTATTACACAACACAAGTGCTTATGCACATGCTCTTCTTGAGTGTGTCAAAAATCTGATAATAAAGCAACAATGAAAGACTTAATGTAGTAAGACTTTCTTTGAAGATATTTAATGGTCTTGTGAAACCAAAACAGAAGGAGGGTCAAGATAGTGGTTCATCAATTTGATGAAATTTAGGACTATTTGAATATTTTCAAATACAATTTGATAGGCCTGAGTGGAAAAAGAACGAAAACAGTAGATTTCATAATTTTCTTTTCTAAGAATTACTTCATTAGGATTTCAAAATTGGCATTGGCATATACTTATACATTAAAAGCTATAAAACCAACAAGGGAAATCAAGAATATATATTCCTACAGAGATCCATACCCAATATGTCTTACGCACTTGCTCTTGTTGAGTATGTTAAAAATCTTGTAAAGCAATGATGAAAGGCCTACATGTAGTAAATGCTTCTTCAAAGATTATTAATGGTCTTATAGAGCCACAACAGGGGAGTCAAGGTGGTGGTTGTTCAAGTTGATGAAATTTAGGATTATTTGAAATATTTTTAAATGATAATCAATAGGCCTAAGTGGAACAAGAAAAAAATTAATAGGTATAATGTTTCTCATATAAATAATTACTTAAGTTTGCCTTCAAAATTGACATTGGTATATATGCATGTTAGAATAGGTGACCTGAAAGCCAATTGGATTAGCATGCTTGTAATCTATTTTGATGACAACTTGATTTCATGTAATATTATCAGTGAATAAAATGAATATTTGCTATTGGCATTTCATTTGTTGTGCTCATTACATTTATATTTGTATTCCATTTCAAACATCACAACAAAGTTAACATACCACTTTGAACAATCATTTTCAACAGTTGGACTGCGTATTGGATGGCGGTCATGAAACCAACTATTTAAGGTTGGATCTGAAATATTCCAAGTTAAGGACCTCGAGAATGGGCATCGAAGTTCCTATAGAGACTTGCATTAAGAGTCACATTCATTTGATGAGTGTCGTGTTTCATCGGCGATAGACGTGGGACGTCTATGTGATCTTAATGGGTTGATTGGCTAGGTGTCCAATCAACTGAACTGACTTGGGGGGATCATCATATGGAAGTCTTGGAGGCTTGGTCGATATGACTTGAGTCCCCGAATCTGATAGTATAGGAATAGTCCTCAAATTTGAGAAATCACGGCAGTCACGTGCATGAGATGACTGCATTTTGGATTTATGCGAGAGGTGATCGTGTCCAAAACATGGTCATCATAAGCCTTGTCCAGTGCAATCAAAGCATGCAGTTAAGACAGTAAGTTCTAAGAAGAAGATCCTTCCCCTGTCAAAATAGTCACAGAGGTATGTCCTATGCACTTGGAGATGCGTCTATGCTCTATAAAGCTGTGGCCACAGTCATTGGTCGAATAGGAAGAAGAGGTTCCTATGTCAAGAAATTGTGCGTAGTGCAATCTAAAGCATTAAGCATAGACCCCTAATCCAAGATGAGAACCGACGCCCAATTCCATGCCCTAGACTAAGGCTGGGAGACGGTAGAAGGAAGAACCGTACCCGCATGGACTCGAGAGCCTAAAAGTTCACATGAATATTTGTCTAGGTTCTAGTGCCATCGACCGTTGTTAGATGGCAATCCATAGTGATGGGCTTTCTTGATCAAGGGTTGAGCAAGAATTATTAATTAAATTAGATTTAATTAATAATAGCGTTGGGCACTAGCCCAAGTCTAGCTGAAAGGTGAACTTAAAGAGTCACACACAAATCACCAAGGTAGGAACGAGGAATTAATTGAGAATTAATTCTGTAAGTAATTGGATTACTTATATATGAGAGGGATCCATTGAATGGCTAAGCTCAATGATAAATTAATTAAATTAATTTATATTGGGCTTGACCTTATTATTTAATAAGTTCGACTTATTATTTAATAAAGGTTTATTGGACTCATGTATTTAATTTGATTAAATATATGATTGACTTAATTACGTGGCTTTAATTAAATTGAATTTAATTAATTGGGTTTGGTACTTTAATTAATTAAAATCGGCCCAACCCATTAATTAAGTTGGTGGAAATAATTGACTAACAAATTTACTTTTGAAAAGTGCCATGTTAGTAATCCTTTATTTTGAATAAATGATTTTATTACCTTATGGATGGTTAAATGAATCTAGACATATTTTAATGCATCCATACAAGGTACATATACGTATATTAGTTATTTGAAATAATCAATGAATACATAGCAAAGCAAAAAAATAATTTTCTCTCCCCTATATACTCCACTCGGCCGAACCCGCTTTGTGCACACTTGACGTGTTTTTCTCCTCAATTCTTTTCTAGCAAATTGAATTGAGAAATCCCAAGTTCCAATATGGTGTGGACGCAGCTTTTTAGGATTTTTACGTTGAAGCCTTGCGTGAACGAATAAAGCAAACGAGGTTCAAAATAAATCAAATCAAAGGTAATTCTTGATTTATATTTATGTACCTCTTGTTTTTCAAACTACGAATAGCCCCTTTGATTTTATTATTGTCGTTTATATTATTAACTACATCGAGTGTTCGTGAACTCCAAGAATACACCCTTTGGAATTATAGTTTCATTGCGATTTCGTTTTATTTATGTAATTTATTGTAACTGCTTCCGCTTGCACGTTCCTCGGCCGATCCACTCGCACTTTGCGGTGCCTTCAATGGAAACGTTAAGCCACAAAAGAAAGAAGGGAAATACAACATAGAATGTCCCTAGTGATCCACATGCCACACTTGCTTTTGCATTTGCTCTTTTTTACTATGTAAAATATCTATAATAAAGCAACAATGAAAGATTATATGCAGTTAAAGTTACATTAAAGACATTTAGAGGTTCTTCAATTTGATGAAACTTGGGACTGTTGAAAATTTTCATATGCAATTTGGTAGGCTATAGTGGAAAAAAAACACCAAAGTAGTAGATTTCATAATTCTCTTTTTCAATAATTACTTAATTTGATTGCAATAAATTGACATCGGCTTGTACGAAAACATCAAAAGCCACAAATATAAAAAAGGAAAATCAAGCACAAAGGTCTCTATAGAGATCCGCATGCCACACGTGCTTCTGCACTTGCTCACTTTGAGTATGTCAAAAAGTTGATAAAGTAGCAATGATAGACCACGTGTAGTTAATGTTTCTTAACAAATAATTAATGGTCTTATAGAACCTCAGCTGGAGGGTGAAGATAGTTGTTGTCCAAGTATAAGGAATTTAGGATTGGTTGAAATATTTTTAAATGCAATTCGTTAGGCCTACGTGGAAGCAAAACCAAGTAAGTCGATTTAATATTTTTCCATTTTTATAACTACATAATTTGGTTTCCAAAATTGATTGTGGCATATATCAAACCTTGAAAGATATAGAAGAAAGAAGGGAATAAAGCATAGACAGTCTCCAGTGATCCAGATGCCACACATACCTCTGCAATTGCTCTAGTTGAGTATTTCAAAGATCTAATGATAATGCAATAATGAAAGACTAAATATAGTAACAGTTGCTTTGAAGATATTTAACGGTGTTATAGAACCACAACAGAAGGAGATTCAACATAGTGGTTCTTCAAGTTGATGATACTTCGGACTATTTGAAAATTCCCAAATGCAATGGGCTTCAATGGAAGAAAAACCAAAGTAGTAGATTTCATAAATATCTTTTCTAATAATTACCCAATTCAACTTTAAAAATTGACATTGGCATATACTCTTGCATTAAAAGCCATAAAACGCAGAAGGGAAATCAAGCAGAGAATTCTCTATAGAAATCCAAACCCCAAACCTCTTCCGCACTTTCTCTTGTTGAGTATGTAAAAAATCTTATAAAGAAACAATGAAAGATCACAAGTAGTAATTGTTTCTTCAAAGATAACTAATGGTCTTATAAAACCACAACAAGTGAGTCAAGATAGTGATTGTTCAAGTTGATGAAATTTTGGACTGTTGAAATATTTTTAAATGATAATCGATAGGCCTACGTGGAACAAGAAAAAAATCAATAGATTTAATATTTTTTATTTTTAATAATTACTTAATTTGGCTTCCAAAATAAATATTGGAATATATGAAAATTTTAAGCCATAAAAGATAGAAGGGAAATACAACACAGAAGGCCTCAAGTGATCTGCACGCCACAAGTGCTTTTGCACTACTCTTGTTGAGTATGAAAATACAATAATGATAGTCTTTTGTGGAAAAATAACCAAAGTAGTAGATTTCATAAATCTCTTTTGTAAATAAATACTTAATTTGGCTTCGGATACTGATATCAGCTTATATTTATAAATCAAAAGCCACAAAACAAATAACGGGAATCAACACAGAGATCTCTATTGAGATCCGCACAACACACATTCTCTTGCACTTGCTCTTCTTGAGAATGTGAAAGTCTAATAAATTAATGATATAACGCGTGTAGTAAGAGTTTCTTCAAAGAGAATTCATGGTCTTATAGAACCACAATAGGAGCATCAAGATTGTGGTTGATCAAGTTAATAGAATATAGAACTATTCAAAAAAATTTTTAAGGCAATTTGATAGGCCTAAGTAGAAAAAGATCCAATCAGTAAATTTCATATATATCTTTTTTCATAATTACTTAATTTGGCTTAAAAATTTGACATGGCATATACAAAAACCTTAAGAGCCAAAAAACTGAATGAAAATATAGCATAGAGGGTATCAAATGATTAGCACGCCACACAGGTTTCTTGTTTAATATATAAAAGATCTAATAATAAAGCAACAATGAAATATTACATACAGTAAAAGTAGATTTGATGATATTTAAGGGTCTTATAAACCACAACGATAGGAGGATCAAGATAGTGGTCCTTCAAGATGATGAAACATAGGATTCCTTGAAATTTTCAAATGCAATTTGATAGGCCTTAGTGGAATAATAACCAAAGTAGTACATTTCATAAATATTTTTTTATTGATTACTTAATTTAGCTTTTGAATGACATTGACATATACATACACATTAAAACCCACAAAACAAAGAATAAAATCAAGCACACAGGTCCACGCAGCGATCCGCACGCCAAACGTGCTCCTATACTTGCTCTTATTAAGTATGCCAAAAAAAAATCTTATAATGAAATGATGAAAGACCACATGTAGTAAATATTTTTTCAAAAATTATTAATTGTCTTATAGAACCACAATAAACCAGCCAAGATAGTGATTGTTCAAGTTGATGAACTTTAGGACTTTTCAAAATATTTTTAAATGCAATTTGGTAGACCTAAGTAGATGAAAAACAAAATAAGTAGGTTTAATATTTCTCTATGTTAACAGTACTTAATTTGGCTTTCATAATTGACATTGGCACCAGAAAGAAAGAAGAAAAATACAGCACCAAAGGTCTCCAACGATCTACACGCCACACATTTTTTTGCACTTGCTCTTGTTGAGTATGTCAAATATCTTATAGTAAAGCAGCAATGAGAGATTACATGTGGTAAAAGTTGCTTTGAAGATATTTAAGGGTCTTATAGAACCACAACAGAATTGGGGTCAAGATAGTAATTTTTCAAGTTAGTGAAACTTAGGACTGTTTCAAAATTGTCAAATGTAATATGATAGGCCTTAGTGGAACAAGAACCAATAAAGTAGATTTCATAAATCTCTTTTCTAATAAGTGGTCAATTTGGCCCTGAAAATTAACACTGACGTATATATACACATTAAAAGAACAAAGAAGGTAAATCAAGCACACGCCACACATGTTGCCGCATTTGCTCTTGTTAAGTATGTTAAAAGTTTGATAAAGTAATAATGCTAGACCAATGTAGTAAACGTTTCTCTGAATGCAATTAATGGTCTTATAGAACGACAACAAGAGGGTCAATATAGCCGTTGTTCAAGTTCATAAAATTTCAAACTATTCAAAAATTTTCAAATACAGTTCGATAGGCCTAAGTGGAACAAAAACCAAAGTAATGGACATAATATTCCTTTCTAATAATTACTTAATTTAGCTTTCAAAATTTATATTGGCATATACGAAAACCTTAATAGTCTAAAAAGAAAGAAATACAATCAAGCGCAATGGGTCTCCAGTGATCAGCACGGCACTCATACTTTTGCACTTGCTCTTTTTGAGTAATAAAGATCTAATAAAGTAATGATGAATGACCACATATAATAAAAGGTGCTTCGAAGACAATCAAGGGTCTTATAAAACTGCAATAGAAGGAAGGTCAAATAGTGGTTGTTCAAGTTAATGAAACTTTGAACAGTTTAAAAATTTTTAAATGTTGTTTGATAGGCCTAAGTGGAACATGAATTAAAGTAGTAGACCTCATTTTTAAAAATTAATTTTTTTCACTATAATTTCTAGTTCCATTTGATAGTTACTTAAGTAATTTGTCTCACATTTTTTATTCTTTATACTTTAAGAATTTGTTTGTTTTTTTTATCTGACTATAATTAAGTTGAATATCATCTATAAATGACATATTACATACTCATAAGGTGAACCGGCATTGCATTTGACGTAGCCCTCTTGCTTTATATAAACATATCTATGTATATGTGTGTATATATATCTTGAAAGAGAAAGAGAGATTTTCACTTAGTAATAGTTTTTATGTTAAAAAAAGAGAGATTTTCACTTATTTATAAATCGTCTCAAATTTGCTTTAATGGAATGTGCCAAACTTATTGAAAGTTTTTAATACGCAAAAATGTGTAACTTGTTGGAGAAGTTCCAAAGTGCTAAATTCCAAGCATGATTTCCTATATTATATAATAAATTTTTATATTATATTGTTATTATGAGTATATTGGAATATTTAGAACTTTGTCCTTCCAATAAAATTAATCTTGTAAGAGATATTGGTTTGCGAAAAGCATATTAACATGAAAAGTTTCCTACTCTTTTCATTTGTAATCTTATAAACAATTAAACAAACCTTCTTTGGTTGACAAGTGTGTTTTCAAATGATCCCATTATATACCAGCTAATCATATAGAAAAAGAGTTCAATGCAATTTACTTTTTAATAGAAAAATAATAGTAATTTATTCCCTTATATTTTTTAAAATTAAACAATTGCTTATAGAAATTTGCTCATTTATAATCACACAAAGGGATTGCTTGTAATTTTTTACCTGAGAAAAAAAGCTTCCCATTCATGTATATATATATAAATATATTTTTTTGGGCAAAAACTACTTAGGTAGGGTAGGGGGATTTTTGGGGTCTCCTCCCATCTCAATATATAAGCATGAGAAGTACAACAACTTTTTTGGGAAGTACTACACCCGTCATAAAATATAAAGTCCAAAGCAAGGCTAATAATAAAAAGAAAAAAATATTACAAATCAGGGTGGATCCCAGACAAGCCTTGGTAAAACCTGCATCATCATGGAGTCCAAAATAGTCATAAAGAAAGACCAACTTTATTTTTGACCGGTCCAAATTTGTCACCGTAAGCTTGTAAGCCCAGAATTTTGATCAACCAAAATGCTACTCATCAAAGTCATCATTTAAGGAGGGGGTGGGAATGAGACCTCAGTGCACTTCGAGTTTGCATACTACAAAAGGTGGAGTTTTGTATCTTACTTGACAACGCCCCTCTTCTTGTGAAACGAGAAGTCACTGCATCATCATCATCATCATCAAAGAATTTTTTGAAGACATTGTTCTTCCTCTTCATCAACAACAGGATCCTCCTTCATATTAAACAAAAGATCAAACCTATTTCACAACCCAAACCCTCTTCATTTCTATACACCTCCTCAAGTGGGTTGTTTTCATCTGCCTTCTCTTTTTGTCCTCTTGAACGCTTTCTTCCTTGTCATTTAACCCACCTTCCTGCCCACATTTATCCCCCTATAGAATTATATTCTTCCATCTCATTCTCGAGAATTGAATTTTGTTTTTTAATTGGTTGAGTAACATCATCAATCCCAAACTGCTTAATTTGATTGCAATTTTCCACAACACTGTTCACTTTTTTTGTCTCCTCAAACAAGCATATATCAGGATCACGTGTCTCACTAGATTCTTGATAACCTTTACCAAGCAACTCACAAATAACCAGATCCACACAACTATCAATTTTTTTTATCTAGAGTTGGTTGAGGGATACTTACATTTTTTTCGAGATTACTCCCCATTGCAGGTTCCTTATGTGTCTTTTGGCCCGTTTCTTTCCCACTCTGATTACCACATCAATATTTGCTCCTTTGTTCTTATCAATACAGTCTTTTTCTTCATGACCCATGTGTCGATAGAAGCAGCAATTGTGAGGGCAATTCTCATAGATAATTTGTTGCAAAATAGTGTTGTGACCAACCCCCACGTACACTTCAGTAACTTTAGGTTTCAACAGATCAAATTCAATGCAGACTCGAGCGAGGTTAGGTTTAGAGATATCCGTTGTAGGCTCATCAACTCTCAATGGCTTCCCAATCACGCTAGCAAACATCTGGTGCATCTATAATGCATGAGGTTACCAAGAAAATTGTTCACTAATACAATATCTTCACCAACCCCCCCCCCCCAACCTAAAAAAGAACAAAAAAGAAAAGGTAATCCGTGAAGTTCATCACCCCCTCTTCAATTTTATCCAGATTTTTTAGAGTGAAATTGTCCTTAACTGTATACATAGTGACATATATATATATATATATATCCAAAAATTAGATTCTTTAACCTTAAATGGGGAAGTATTCTGTCTGGAAAGTAATATGTCTAGTCTCCTAGTGTCCTTTGGGAGGAGTATCTCCAGCTTTTATGCTTTTATCTAATTATATATATCTATAAAAATATGATTAGTTTAAAAGTTTTTTTTTCAATTCGATTAAATTAATCATGTAATATTATGTTACTAAGGACAGAAATATAAAATAAATATATTTGATTAATTTCTATTAATTACTTTTATATTATACTTATGTTCTCATGTTAATTTGAATTTCTTTTTAATAATATATTCATAATATGTTATGCATACAAGATAAAAGGTATCCTTATGCTACAATATGAAATGACAAAAATAATTCAAGAAAATTAGAGGGATTTAATGCATTGAAAAATTTCGTAGCATATATATAAATGAGAATTAATTAGATCACTTATCATGTTAAATATAAGCGAAAAAACAAATACAAATGTGATGCGTTCCAAAAAATGCACGGGTCCAATTGATATGGAATATACTCAAAACTTGAGTTGAAACGAATGCAAATCCTAAAGGAGGACCTGCAAAAAAGGCATTAGCACTCCTGAGCTCAAGTTAGTATCGAATTTAGAAGAAAATTAATCATAAGAAATAAAATATAATGGAATTTCGTGATAGAGTAAGTAATTTTGTGAGAGAAATTGTGCTATGAGTGCAATTCAAATGCTAAAGCAAGAATGGAGAGTGGTTTTTCAGATTCTAAATATTTCATCACTGAAGGGGATACCCTGCTGCTTCTATGAGGCGTTCCCGCGATTTGGTGTTGGATGTCTTGGAGGTAACTTTGCAGGCATTCCAGACGTGCGATCCATAGAGGAGGGACGTCCTACTGGATTTTTGCAAGGGGGTTACTGGTCTCTTGCAACCGACGATGCAGGGGCAGGGGATACGCTTTGACTTCCTTCCTTAGGAGCATCCACGTCAAATAGAGTTATTGCGTGGATTGGGATTAGTGTTGCCATTTGCTCCCGTATGACCATCGTGATGATCTGTTGTATGGTCCATAGGTGTTTTGGGGAGAGCCCCCTAAGGAGTTGTCTGAAGAGGGATTATGGTGTGGAAGCTCCGTTCATAGGTCAGTAGGTCTGAAGGGTCTTGGGACCATCGCATCACTGGCGTGGGCTACCCTACTGATAGGAGATATCCTACTGGCGGGTGTAGGGGGGATTCCTACAACAACTTACAAAGTCTGATTGTTGCCAGGTGCCTCCATAGCCTTTTGTTTGCTAGTGGTTTCCATGACAACACACGTCTTTAACTCAAATTTTTTACAAATGGTGCCAATGATGGTTTGAAAAAATGGGTCTAATTGATATGGACTATGTTCAAAACTTGGGCCGAAATGAATACAAATGCTAAAGGGGGACTTGTAAAAAAGGCATTGGCATTCCGACGCCCAAGTTAATATCATATTTAGCAGAAAAATAATCGTAAGAAATAAAATATAACAAAAAATCATGATAGAATAAGCAATTTCATGAGATAAATTGTTCTCAGAGTGCCCTTCGAATGCTAAAGTCAAAACATAGAGTTGTTATCCAAATTTCGGAGGGTATCCCCATAGAGGGACTGAAGGTATCCCGTTGGAGGACTCAAGGTGTTTGTTGGTGGACTGAAGGTGTCTTTATTAAGGAGTGTTGTCTGTATTTATAGAGAAAGAGTTCCTTTTTGCTGAGACTCTGTAAATGACCTGCATTTTCGAGAAAAAGGACGAAAATCTGTGGATAAGGCATGATCTCCTAGTTGACTTGAGTAGCACGTCTTTGGTTAGAAATCCTACTCTTTTAGCCCTTCTAGGTCACAAAGTGCAGCTTCTGGGGGCGCTTCCCTTCTCCTGAGCTGGGCCTGGAAGATAGGTTTGAGGTCCGACAGGCCTTGTACTAGGTCTCCTTCTTGGGCTGATCTTGATGTATATGACTGGCGTGCTCGGTTTTCCTCTTGGGCTAAGCCTGGTAATTTTTCAACAGTCCGTCCTTATTATGGGCTAGTGGGCCTGATTCGGGCTTTGGATCTCATATGTGGCCAAATTCTTTTGGGCCATACACATCACACATCAAAATGAATCAAATGAATTGTAAAGTAAAGTAAATATTTTAAAAGTAAAGAGGTTAAAAAATAAAATGGGATCAATTAAATCACTTTTCCTATAAAGTTAATAGTTTTTACAGTAAGATAGACTAAAAGATAATTTAAACATTTGAGGTATAACTACTATTTTTTTTATATGATTTGTTATTCATTTATGATATAATAGGAACAAAATGTCATCATATGATTTAATTTTTTCAACAATGTACGATAAAATTTTTCTCGTATTAATATTGAAATGTATAAAATTTATTTCTAGACCACCACCACATATACATGTTTCTCACAAAAAGAAAAGACATACAAGAAACAATGGGCATTGGAATTATAGACAAATATTATCTATACTATTATAAAATTAAAAGTGTGAATGGTTCAAAAGGTCATTTAAAATTTTTGTATTACATATTATAGGTTCATTATAGTTACTAATAAGATTAGAATAGGTATTATAAAAAATAACTATTAATTGAGTCATTTAATATATTATGAATATATGAAAATGATCAATTTGGTATCTACTCAAAAAAATTAAATGAATCACAATTGACCGATCATGCTTATTACTCTTCTTATTTTGATTTTTGGTTTTACAATATTTATGTAGTCAACATAAATTTATCCAATGCATTTTGAAAAGTCATATAAATTAATTTTTTTTAAAAAAATAATTGCGTTATATAAGCTTAGCCTCTAAAAAGGACACATTAAATTGCCCAAATTGATTTTGATAAAAAAGATAGTGTTTTATTTAGTAATTAAAGTATATTAATACCTATAGATGCATGTTATATTTCTTTAATTGAACTTAGAGTATTTTCATGATAATTACACATAAGATATGACTTGGTATATTTTGCGTAACTCAAACAACATTTATTTTTATTCTTATTATTTATAAATAAATTATTTAGTGTGTGTTTATTTTTACTAAATGTGATAAATTTAACTTAGAATTTTCCTTTCAATTGTATATTATTTGGTATATTTGAAAAATTAATTAAGAAAAATAATTGACAATTAATTACTTAAAACTTAAAAGGAAAAGTTCAACAATCTTTTCGAAAGTAATATATAATCCAAATCAAACAAACTATCAATTGATTAAATTTTTCAATTTTGAACTCAATAGAAATTTTGTACAAAATATTTATAGATAATAAATATAAGTATTAAGCATATGCAAGCAAAAGATCATAGTTAGAAATGTTGTTTGCAAAAGCTATTATTATAACATGGTTATTAAATTATTAAATTATTTGTGAGTTAAAAGTTTCAATCATCAAAAATATTTTATATAAATTCTTATTTACATAGTTCCAATTTCTCATCGCACACAACGTGACATTGAAAGGATAGTAGAGGCCAACAAAAAGAAACATCTATTATAAAATCACAAGAAAAAAAAAAACATCAACCAAAACCAAATTAAGTACTTCAAATTTAATTCTGTATAAAAATTTATTAGACGATCCATAATAGATTATACTTCAAATGTAGTTGATATGAATAATTGAGTTTTTTTAGTTGATTATTCATAGCAATCATTACAAAAGAATTCTTAAAATATTGTTGATCAGAATCTAATTATTGTAATTAATTTTGTTAGACATTGATATTTGATAAAAATAATTATATGTTATTTATTTTAATTAATAATAGTTCAATTAAAAAACAAAAAACAAGGAATTAATGATGATGAGTTCTTATGGAGGATTATCAATGTCAAACCCGGACCCAACCCTGTTAGAACTTAAATTTGTCTTCTAACTCATTAAATGTATCCTAAAAAGTTAATTACGTGCAACTCATCAAAATTGGATATTTACTAATTGTATTTAAATCCCTTAAAAAAAACTTATAAGAAAATCATTTATTAGTACTTAATCCATGTAAAACTCACATCATAAAACATTATATTTTTAGCAACAATCATAAAGCAAATTATTAGACTTCAACTACTGCTTTTTCAAACAATTGGGTAAAAAAATTAAGTTGTCATTTTTCAAATAGGATTAGGTGAAATATATTTTTGATAGTTTGGTCAAGAAATGTCCGTAATTGATGTCTCCGAAGATTGTGGTTCTTGTGAATATTATGTCAACTTAACATCTTTTTATAGTATAACTACTTGCGTTAGCTCCGGATATAACAAATCCAAGATGTTTTATCTCCTTTCTTTCTTGCTTATCCCTATTGTTTTACTCAAGCTGGTTCTTGTGGATATTATGTCAACTTAACATCTTTTTATAGTATAACTACTTGCGTTAGCTCCAAATATAACAAACTCAAGATGTTTTATCTCCTTTCTTTTTTGTTATCCCTATTGTTTTACTCAAGTTGATGAACTGAGTTGTCTTCCCATATTTTGGGGATACTATCGTTCAGAATCCAAACTTCTTTGGCACAATAGTGGAATTCTCATTGGTTATGAACATGGAGACTCCAATTCTCCTATGGTTTTGAAATACCATCCTCATATGACTCATCATAGGATAAGATTGTGGTAAAGAATCAAGTTCTACTACCTTTTAAAGAAAGTTAGTCCAAAACTATGAAGAATGGCTATATTGATCCATCTACATCTATCCTCTAATTTCCTGATGATTGTTTATACTTTCTCTTCCAAAGGCTTGATTCTAGTTCGGAACATGAATCTTATGGATTAACTCGCCATTGTTGGATTCACGTTCAATACTCAAGTTTTTGACATTTACTAATTCAAAGTTAATTCACCCAATTGAACCCTACATCACTATCTCACCCTTCAACCACCATTAATTTTTTACATATGTATAGTTGTTGAATTGTTTCCCAAAATTGTTGTTTTGGCATTACCAATCATGGACTTTCCTTCATTACTAGTGCTTACCCTTGGTTTAGCTATAGTTAGTGTTTATCTGCATAATATTATGGATATTGGATTAGAAATTGTTGGAACTGGAGCGCAGGGAAGCAATAAGCGTGGGCGAAGGAAGAAGAGAAATTCATGGTGCAATTTCTTGATAAATCAGAAGTATTCAAAATTGATTAATGAGCAGCTTTACAGAGTCTGTATATATAGGCAGAGAATAACGGACTAAACTGCCAAGAACAAGAAAATAAAGAAGAAGAAAGTAGAGGAAAGTGGCCAACGGATAAGTAAAAATGCATTACATAAAACACGCTTTTATAAGTAAAAAAAGCTAAGCTAAAAAAAACCGGCCACTGTTCATTATCTTCAATCCTTCAGCATTCTGCAACCTTTCTCCATTACTCTGCAACATTGGCCTTCTTCTAAGTCTTCAGATTGAAAGTTAACAGCTCCCTTGCAAGTTGGACTTACATCAAACGTGATCAAGCCCAACTTGGAGACCAAAAATAGGAATGAATTACTGGGAAGCGATTTGGTGAACAAATCTGCAAGTTGCTGCTTTGAGCTAACATATGTAGGTAAGATAAGGCCTTCCTTGTACTTGTCTCTTACCACATGACAATCAATCTCAACATGTTTTGTTCTCTCATGAAACACGGGATTTTCTGTGATATGAATAGCTGCTTTGTTATCACAGTAAAAGGCTACTGGAGTCTGAACATTGATTCCCAAAGCTTTGAGCACATTATTGATCCAGGTATTCTCACATACGGTAGATGCCATACTTCTGTACTCTGCTTCTGCAGATGATCTGGATACTGTGTTCTGTTTTTTAGTTTTCCAGGATACAGGACTGGTTCCCAACATTATGCAATATTCAGTTGTAGATCTCCTTGTAAGTTGGCATGATGCCCAATCTACATCAGAGTAAGCTCTCAGTTTAAAGTCATTATTAACAGGGAAAAACAAACCTGAAGAATGAGTGCCTCTGAGATATCTGATCAGGTACATAGCTGCATTCCAGTGTTGCTTGCAAGGGTGCTGGATATGTTGACTAAGTTGATGTGTTGCTTAGCTGATCTCAGGCCTTGTAGAACCAAGGTGTAGAAGTCTTCCCACAAGCCTTCTATACCTTGAAGGATCTTGTAATGCTCCTTCAGATTCTGTGACAAACTTAAAGTTAGCAGGAAAAGGTGTAGATACAGTTTTTCCCTTTTCAAGGCCTATATCCTTGATAATGTCTAAGGCATACTTGTTCTGTGTCACTACTATGCCTTGTTCAGATCTAGCTAACTCCAGCCCCAAGAAATATTTGGCTTCACCTAAGTCCTTTATGGTGAACAACTCATTAAATATAGTTTAGCTTCTTGTATGGAGTTCATTGTGGCAGCAGTGACTAAGATATCATCAACATACACTAGTAAAGCTACAAAATCATTACCAGTGCGTTTTGTAAAGAGACAGTAATCATATTTGGATTGAATGAATCATAAAGCTTTGATCTTTTCAATGAATTCTTCATTCCACTGCCTTGAAGCTTGTTTCAAACCATAAAGAGATTTCTTAAGTTTACATACTTTTCCATCAGGAACATGATACCCCTCAGGAGGTTGCATGTAAATGTCTTCATTCAAATTTCCATGAAGAAATGCATTATTGACATCTATGTGGTGTAATAACCAACCTTTTGCAGCTGCTACAGCTAAAACAAGTCTTACTGTAACTGTTTTGGCTACAGGGACAAAACAATCAGTGTCGTCTATCCCTTCAATTTGATTAAAACCCTTTGCAACTAACATGGCTTTGTGTCTCCCAATGGATCCATCAGGTCTTAGTTTAATTTTGTACACCCATCTGCATCCTATGGGTAATTTTGCTTCAGGTAGTGAAGCAATTTCCCATGTGTTGTTCTTTTCTAAAGCATTGATTTCTTGCCTCATAGCAACTCTCCACTCTTCCTGTTTTTGTGCCTCACTGTATGTTTTAGGTTCATGTATCAAACTTAAATTTTGCATAAAATAGCTATAATCGGAGTTAATCTTAATGTCAGTAGGCAAGGTCATTCCTGTAGCTTTATTACAGACAAAATCATTCTTCCACACTGGTTTATTTGAAGGTCATGTGGATCTCCTAAGCTGTACAGGGGAATCAGTAAAAACATGAGGCTCACTATCCTTTTCAATATCAGTTTCTTGATCATTATAATTTACTGCAGGTAAGAGGCAAGGGACGTTGTCCTGTCCTTCTATATGAAAAGGAAAATTCTGTTCATGAAAGATGATATCTCTTGTAACAAATATTTCATTAGTATCAAGATTCATAACTTTGTTTCCCTTTCTTCCTTGAGCATATCCTAAAAAACCATATTTAACAGCTCTTGGCTCAAATTTTCTTTTAAAAGGGTTGATATTAGTAGCAAAACAAAGACATCCAAAAATCCTAAGGTGTTTGTAATCAGGTATTCTTTTATGTAGTAATTCATAGGGTGTCTTCCACTTCAGCATTTGAGTAGGCATCCTGTTTATTAGATATGCTGCTATTAGTAGAGATTCAACCCAAAATTTTTCTGGTAATTTAGCAAAAGATAGAAGGCATCTAGCCACTTGTAATAGATGTTGATGTTTCCTTTCCACAATGCCATTCTGTTGTGGACTGTAGGTACATGTTCTTTGGTGCATTATACTTCTATTTTCAAAAATGTTTTGGCATTCTTGATTAGTGAATTCAGTCGCATTGTCAGTCCTTATCTTCTTAACCTTTGAATTAAACTGAGTATTAACCATTTTGCAGAAATATTCAAGTTTCTGTGGAGCTTGTGATTTGTGATACATCATATATAGCCATGTAGCCCTACTATAGTCATCAACTATAGTAAGCATATAGCTGCAGTTGTTAATGGAGTATTACCTATATGGCCCCCAAACATCAACCTGAATGAGAACAAATATTTTCTGAAATTGAGATTTACTAAGATAAAAGGGTAGCCTATGCTGCTTGGCCAAGGAACAGGTTTGACAATCTTTAATGCATTGTACATTCTATTTACAATAAGGCAAATGTAACATAACATCTTGACTAGCATGTCCTAGCCTATTGTGGCAGAGATTCCCATTATCTACAACCTGTCTTTCAGCCTTTTCCTTATTCTGAGGTATTGTATAAGTCTGGAGAATTCCTATGTGTTCAGTCTTTTCCTCCGTCTTGTGTCTTTGGTCAAGAAGGTATAGCTTTCCTCTTTGTCTACCTACTGCAATGACTTTCCTAGTCACAAGGTCCTGCACAAGACACTGTTCTTTAAGGAATACAATACTAAAAAGGCCTGAAGCACAAAGTTTACTAACAGATAAAAGGTTGTAGTTAAAACTGGGAACATATAAAACATCTTCAAGTATGATATGCTGAGAGATGTCAATATTACCAGCATGTTCAACTTCACATGAGGAACCATCAGGTAATTTGATAAAACTCTTGTTTTTCAATGGTTGTAAAGATTTAAAAAGATTTCGATTCATGCACATATGTGTTCACCACTATCTATAATCCAAGAGCAATTATCAATGGTATTGAAATTATTAAGGGAGAATGAATTACCTGCAAAATTCTCATAATCCACCAAGTTGGAAAGATCTTGGCTTAGTTCTTGATTTTGAAGTGCTTTCTTGAGCTCTTTTCTGATGATTTCAGATATGCTATTTTCATCAAGAACAGTATGACAGCTCATTTCTCCCTTTTCTCCTTGCGTATTCAAGGCTCTATTTATGGGTTGTTTACCATTTTTCTTTCTCTGTTCGATTAGATCCTTATACCAATCTGGGAATCCTTTTAATTCAAAACAATTATCCTTGATATGATCATTTTTCTTGCAATTATCACAGTACATTTGTTTCTTATCAGCAAAAGATTTTCTTTTCATGAATCCCTGTTTTCTTGAGTCTTGTATTTGTATTGTCATAATTTCCTCTCTATCCAAACCTTGAACTGCAGAATTAAGCTGTCTTTGTTTTTCTACTCTAGCAATCATGGAATAGGCTTTACCAATGGAGGGTAAAGGATCCATCAAGAGTATCTGGTTAAGCACATGATCATAGGCGTCACTGAGGTCAACCAAGAACTATATCAATTGTGTTGAAACCATCTTTTCTACTATTTTCTTTCCAACTCCACAACTACAAGGAGGTAATGGATCTAAAGCTGCAAGTTTATCCCACAGCCTCTTTAAGTTGGTGTACTAGACAACTGCTGAATTGTTGTTTTGTGACATGGACCCTACTTCTCTCTAAATTTGATAGAGTAGGGGTCCATTACTTTCTATAGACTCAAGTTCGAGCCATAGATCTCTTGCAGATATTGTGTATAAAAAGGCCTCAACAATATTTTTTGATATAGAGTTCAGAATCCATATAATCACCATACTTACAGTCTGTCTTTTGCCATTGCTCAATCTCAGCATTTCCTGAGTGGGTTTTGGACAAGTACCATCGATGAAACCCACCTTTTGTCTAGCCCCTAGTGTAAATATCATAGATCTTGCCCAAGAAAGATAATTGCTGCCGTCTAAAGGGGCGGATACACATCCTAATGTTGAATTTTCTGCACTCTAAAGTTTCAACATATCTATTATCTGCTGTGTCTTTGAATCGTCCATCTTGACTGTTTCAATCTTCTTATTAGTCATGATGTTGTGAAGTTTTGGTGAATGAACGAATATATGGGATCTTTATTGCTCTGGTACCATGTTGGAACTAGAGCGCAGGGAAGCAGTAAGCGTGGGCAAAGGAAGAAGAGAAATTCATGGTGCAATTTCTTGATAAATCAGAAGTAATTCAAAATTGATTAATGAGCAGCTTTACAGAGTCTGTATATATAGGCAGAGAATAACAGACTGCCAAGAACAAGAAAATAAAGAAGAAGAAAGAAGAGGAAAGTGGCCAACGGATAAGTAAAAACGCATTACATAAAACATGCTTTTATAAGTAAAAAAAGCTAAGCTAAAAAAAACGACCACTGTTCATTATCTTCAGTCCTTCAGCATTCTGCAACCTTTCTCCATTACTCTGCAACATTGGCCTTCTTCTAAGTCTTCAGATTGAAAGTTAACAGAAATTTTGTCTAAATCTACTCTTAAGGATGTGAATCTCTCGTATCATTCACCCATCTCTCATCATAGAACACCGAGCTATTTTCCAAAATTGTTCTCATCTTAAACCTATCAAGGTAACTTAAATGATGTGAGACGATAGGAACTAACTTTTATTGATAGAGACAAATAATGAAACTGTAAAGAAAATTTATATTACAACTTAGAGCTTTACAAGAGAGCTTGTGAGGTAGATGATTAGTAGAAAGCACTCTTTATACAACTTCCCCACCTCAATGGATTGTTGAGATCCATTTTATCTAACAAATATGATTATATTCTAAATTTCTCTACACCTTTAAAAGCTTATGCACAAATCTACTGAGGCTTCTAGAAGTTTATGGAAGACTCTTTTAATTTTGCATATTCTACTAAAACCTTCTAGAAAGTTCTAAAAGCTTTTCTTGATTGGCACTATAACTAATACAAGAAGAGGGAAAGCTAAATGTTAGTAACTCTTGGGTAATGTTAATCACGAATTTTATAAACACTACAAAAAAATATTTTATTGGATTGATTTTTGTAACGGCCAACTTATAATTTTGCAACCGCTATTTAATATTTGAAATGGCTTGTGTAAAGGACAAACGTCCACAGCATTGCAAATTACTTGTAATGGCTCTTCTTGTGGCCATTACAAATTGTAATGGGGTTTACACTGGCCCGGTAAGCCGTTATATACTTGAGCAATTGGAAAAAATAAGTTTGGAGTAATTTTTGAAACAATCAATATGAATTTGATAAATATATTGTTAGAACGGCCATTGTTACACATATAATTATAAAAGTATATTCATGTTGGAACGGTCGTTTGAATTCTATTTATAACAATATTGCCTAATATAGTAACAATTTTTGTAGCTCTTTTTTGTAATAATCTTTTCAGCACATGTTGCAATGATTTTTGTGTCTCCTGTTGTGAATGTTGATTTTAGCTTTATGTTGATTTTTGTTCCTATTTTAGTAATAGTTTTTTAAACGATTCGGTAAAAATTACTAACACTCTTTTGTACGGTCTTTGGAATGACTTTTGTGGTATTGCATTAATGATCTCTATTCCAAACACCGTTACAACAACAGTTACAAATTCAATATATTTTTTATATTATTTATTTGTATTTAATTTATTGTAGTATTCATTTTTGTAGTAATGATTTGTTGAAATTTTTATTATAAATATATAGTTGAATTTGTTAAATGTGAAATATTATACAAAAACATATAACATAAAAATAAAATTAAAAAAATTAAAATATTTTTTAAACATTGTATTTATATTATAAAAAAATCATAATCTAAATTGGTCTCCTTGTCGGCAGCGTCTGCATCGTCCTCGTCCTCGTCCCTGTCGCCGGGTGTTGGGGGTTTAGCTCGAGGCTGGGATGGTTGGGGCGATAGACCATCGGGCCAGGTGGTCGCCCAACGCTCCCGCCTCCAGCCTCATGACCAGATCATCAAGGTCAGGGTGTTGTGCTTGTAGTGGCAAGGAGGATGGAGCAGTAAACGAGCTGTGTTGTGATGGTCCAACAATCGTGTGGTGGGCCTCGAAGCCGAGACTGAATACATGACTTCTCTTCCAGACTCTCTCTACTAACAACCAAAATTATTGCTCGGTCAGGGCTACCAAGCCTTGAGAGGATGATAGAGGATCTTGATCATTGTGTGGCTGGGTATGTCGTTCCTCCATCATCCTCAGAAATAGATCTTGCAAACAGATTAGTTGATTACAATTCAAAATTTAAATTTAAAAATTAAATTTTAATATACTTAACACGACCTGCGCTGCCCTCGGGCCTCTTCGTTGGTTGTCTTCCTTCTTTTTGTAGCACTTCTCAAACTGACAAAAAAAATACATTCGATGAAGTTTTGAACTTATTGTTAGAAATGGTAACTAGAAAGCCAATTGGATTGGCGTCTTTGGGAACATTAACAATCTTTATGAATTTTATGTTCACTTGATAAATGTAGTAAGGATTCATCTATGGCGGCTTTGGGAACATTAACAATCTTTATGTTTTAACATCACAAAAAATGCCCACAGACCAATTGAATAACCAAAAGTAGTTAGGCTGCTTATTGGATGGCAACTATGAAACTAACTTCTGAGGGTTTGTCTGAAATGTTCCAAGTTGAGGATCCCGAAACCAGACATTTAGAGTCCTACAAAGACTTGCACTAAGTATTGCATTCATTGGGGGAGTGCCGTGTTTCATCAGTGGCAGAATGGGATGTATATGAAATTTTAGTGGATTAGTTGACAAGATTGTTAAGTGATTGAACTGACTCGCTGGAATCTTCATATGGAAGCATTGGAGGCTTGGTCGGTATGACTTGAATTCCTGGCTCCAATAGTACAGGATTAGTCCTTGAAATTGAAAAATCATGGCAGTCGCATTCTTATGATGGCTATATCTTGGATCTGGCAAGAGATGACTGTATCTTCGATGTAGTCATTATAAACATTTTGTAGTATAGTCGGATTATATATAGGACGGTGGATTTCAAGATAGAATTTATCCCCTATCAGTATATGATGGATATATCTCCTATGCGTTCTGAGATGGCTTAGACTGTCTAAGTCTATGGCTATAGCGATTGGTCAAATAGGAAATGGTTTCCTTTGTCGATCAATAGAGTAAACACATCTCAAGTACTCAGGATAGTTGCTTGGTCCAGGATGGGAATTGACGCCCAATTCCATGCTCTAGACTAAGGCCGGGGATAGTCGACGGAAGGACCATACCTATATGGGACTCGAGAACCTATATGTTCACGCCATCATTCACCTAGTCTCTAGTGCCATGGACCATTGCTAGACGACCACCCATGGGAACGAGTGTTTCTGATTAATGTTTAATTGAAAATAATTAATTAAATTAAATTAAATTAATTATTTGTGATGGATACAATTTTCAAGTCTAGTTGAGGGTGAACTTAAAGAGTCACACACAAATCACTATGGAATTTGTGGAATTAATTTAGAATTAATTCGAAAAGAAACAAATTAATTTAATTGGATTAAATTAATTTTAGGAGAATATAAATAATTGGATCATTTATTTAATAATGTATTTAATGAATGACTCACGAATTAATTAATTGGATTAATTAATTTTGAGCTTAACACCTTTAAATTAATTGGATTACTTTATTAGGTTTGGCTTAATTAATTGATTGGATCAATTAATTAGCGTTTAGGCTTAGATTTATTTACTTGGATAAATGAATCTTTAAACTTAGTTGGGCTAAAATTAATTTAATTAATTATTGTCCAATGGACTTTGGTTGGACTTAATTTAATTTGATTAAATCAAGCCCGGTCTATACTAAAAGTTCAAGCCCATTTGAGGGAGGTCAAAGCAAGTTAAGAAGGACTTAAAACTCCTCACCATGATGAAGATAATGGAGTGTTTATTTCATCATGGTTGAATGTTATATGCATGTGTGTGTACAGGTTGCCTTAGAGGCAAACTTGGTAGTTATTGAATTTTGAATTCAATTGTATGTAATGTACAAAACTACACAGATATCATGTATAACCAGCAACTGAGACACGGAATTTGCTCTCTTTTTTCTCCAAAAATGTTCTCCTTTCTGTTTTACATTGAATTGGATTCAAGTTAGAACATAAAACAGTCTAAAAGTACTAAACAATAGCGTTAGTTTGGAGTTGTTTTTCTTCTTGTTCTTTGTTCTATCTAGTAATAGAAAAAGAACTATATCTCTTCCTCTGTGTGGTTTGGAAAAATTAGAGGGGTTCCTATTTGGATCCTAAAGTGAAAGAATGGTAGAACGTAAAGGGAACAATGCATGTTGTTGCTCAACTATAGAAACAAAAAGGTAATTTCATTTTTGTTCTATGTTTTTTAGTTTCATCCTGTAGGCACTTGTCTAGCATTTTATATGTTGATTATTATGCTTTTGAAAGGGAACACCCCTTGGAACCGTTTTAATTATTTTTTTATTTCATGCTTCCGTCGCATTTTCTGGCCATACCAATTCTTTCAGTGGTATCAGAGCCCGATTCGGTTTTGTGACTTTAGGATTAACATGTTATTATGTGTTGAGCATGAACAATGTGTTTAATTTGCTTTTGGAAAGCATGTTCAATGGCTTTGAGCATGGTTATGTATTTACAAAATATGTATTAATTTTAATTTTAAATTATGGATATCTATTCATTTTTGAAAATTGGATTGTTTGTAAAAGCATGATTTTATTTCAGTTTTTAATTATAGAAATTCACAAAAAAAAAATTATAAACGGAGTTGTATGGCCGTTGCTGCGCTACTGTCTGCGCGCGTGCGGTAAGCAGAGGCGCTTGTGTGCACGAGCGCGGCCGGCCGCCTGGTGTTCTGAACGGCTAGCCGTTCTGTGCTCTTTTTTCTGGAAAATTGGATTTTCCTAATTTCTGCAATTTTTTCTGAAATTATGAATCTAGTCACATATCCTCATCTCCTGCTCCTTCATCAGGGTATAGACCGTTTTATGCATACCGTTCGATCTCTGTTTGTCCACCTCAAGCCCTGGTAGATTACATATGATCTTCAAGTTTTTTCCGTGTATTAAAATTGTTCTTCGTTTTCCTTTTATATCCATCACAGTATTGAATATATTATCAAAAAAATTTCCTCAACGTGCATGACACCAAGGTTGTGTCGAATTAGATGCAATGTCCATCCCAGAAGATGCTTTTCTTTATCCACTTATGGTCATTTCCATAGCCTGAAGGGAGTATCAATGGTTGTTTAACTGCACAACTGAAGTCTGCAACCCAATCACTCATCTGCTCTCCTATCAGCCTCGAATATGCAACCTTATATTCCACTCGATTCTTTGTGAAGGCTTTCTTGTTCCTTCAGTAGGGATGGTCCTTAGGGAGAAGCTGTTTGTGGCCGTAAAAGTTGTGACGTCCATAAAATTTTTCACATAATTGGGAGACTAATTGGAAATTATTAGAAATTTAAATTTAATTAGTAAATAAATTATAGGTTAAATTTGGGAGAAAATAAAACTTGAACGGATTAAATTGGAGTTCGTTATAATACTTGGAGATAAATTATATTAATTAAGAAAATAAAAAATGACGTAATGAGTATTTTAAGAAAAATTTAAATTAAATTAAAAAAAAAGAAGAAAGAAAGAGAAAAGAAAAAGAAAAAAGAAAGGAAAATGAATTGGAGGAGGGGTGGGCCATCACCCACCGCCCCACCCTCATGATAAACATATATATATATATATATATATACTCTCAAACCTTCTCAATACAAGAAGCAATTTCCCTTTTCTTCTTCGGTTGGCACGCAGCGAGGTAAGATTTGTATTTTAATTTTTAGGCAAAATTTCACTTTTGGTCCCACTAAAGAGGGCCATTCTCACTTTTGGTCCCCGGCTTTAGGTGCTCAACACTTGTAGTCCCAAAATCCTAATTTTTTAACACTTTTAGTCCCGCGCTGTTAAAAACTGATGGAAACGGCACGTGACACGTCACGTGACACGTCACGTGCCGTTAGTCAGCTAGTATGGTCCATGTTGGTCAACTGCAAAATATCACTTTTGGTCCCCCTAGATAGCGTTATTCTCACTTTTGGTCCCACGCTTTACGTGTTCAACACTTGTAGTCCCAAAACCCTAGGGCCCGTTTGGTTGTGTTTTCATTTTTATTTTCAATTTCCAACATTTGGAAATAGGTAGAAATGCTTTATATAATGATGATGATGATGGTTGAACAATTCTAATTATTATTTTATTAGATATATAATGAGATTAAAAAGTTTAATCAATAATTACGATATTTTATAATTTGGGCACCTGATTCATACGAAATTTAAATATATACAAGATTGTGTCTATTAAATCATATCAGACGGTATGATTTAAAATCACATGGCCTGATTGAACGATACACCGTCTTGAATGATTACTCTTATGTTTCGATATCAGATGGTTTGGGTGTGTTTTTAGCATCTTGTTTACTTTTTTTTCTTGGGTTTGGGTGTGTTTTCAGGGGACAATGATTTGTTTATTTCTTGTTATTGTTGTTTGGTTTTGTAAAAGAGTTGTAATGTTGTATGGAAGACCATTATCGATTAGCAAAATTTCTAAAAAATTTTGTATGTAATGTTGTAAAATTCCTCTCATTTTGCCTTCTTAGCTATTTTCTTCTTCTTCTTTTTAGTAGCATCCAATGCTGCACTTAAGTTTGTCATTGTGACAAAATTCTTTCCTCCTTTTGTGAGACAAGAGACTCCACTAACAGAAAATTGGTTCACTTTTGAGCATTGTGTAAAGTTGTGGAGCATGTGTTCACTTGTCTACAAAAAGTCAGCTTAATGAGATGAACATGGATTAAGAAAAATGAGCTTAATGAGATGAACATAAAATTTTTTTACCATACCAGTGGTATTTGACTGAGAAGTTGCAAGATTTGGTCCAGAGGATGACTCAATGAACGCAGCTCAAACAAAGAACCCTCTCACACTCAATTTCTTTTTCCTTCCCAGCCTCATTCATGGCGGCTCTTAGGCCTCTCACTCTCTCTGCATTTGCATTCTTCTCACTCTCACTCACTCTGCTTCAGATGTTGAGTTGCTTTTGATGAAGATTAAGCTTTCACTGCAAGGAACTGCTGAGAACTTGCTGTTGTTGTCCTGGAGTGTCTCAGTCTCACTCTCCATTAGGATTTTGGGAGTACAAGTGTTGAAAACGTAAACCGTGGGACCAAAAGTGAGAATGACCCTATCTAGTGGGACCAAAAGTGATATTTTGTCGTTGACCAACATGGACCATACCAGCTGACTAACGTCACGTGCCGTTTCCGTCAGTTTTTAACGGCGCGGGACTAAAAGTGTTAAAAAATTAAAATTTTGGGACTACAAGTATTGAGCACCTAAAGCGCGGGACCAAAAGTGAGAATGGCCCTATTTAGTGGGACCAAAAATGAAATTTTGCCTAATTTTTATTAGCTTATATAATTATATTATTTAATTACTCCGTTCATTAAATGTTGTTTATATTGAGCGATGTACTATTTATCCAGAATATTTTATGATTTTGCCTATTAAAATTAGTGTCGAAGTAAATATCATATTTGTTAAAAAAATGATATAGTTGGTTAATTAAATTATTAAATTTGTTAGATTTAATTATTATTATAGCTAATTTACACAATTCTATCGGAATAATTAATCAAATATATAATTCTATGTATTGTTGCTTAATTAAATTATATAGTAATGATAAATCGATAGAAAATTCATAGAAATATTTCGAAAATTATATTTAAGAAATATTATGTTATTAAAGGGGAAAAATGAGATTCTAATGGTAATATAATTTAGGGATGCTATTAAAAATAATAGTTATAAATATATAAGGTGTTTGATTAAATTAATTCTTATAAATTAGTTGATGAATTAAATATATATTTGAGAAGTTTAGAAAATGTAGTTATTTGAAAAAAATGGAACAGAGGTTGAACTTCAATATAAAGGGAATATTAAAGGATTGGTGAAAAATATACGAACATTATATAATATTTTATTTAGAGTTTATAATATTCTAAATATATTGATTATACGTATAATATTCTATTATAGGACGTGACGACAAAGTAGAGGGTTGAGCAATCCCTCGTGAAATCGAAGTATTTGGGGATTTAAGGTAAGTATAGCTAATTGGATTTATATATAGCTATATGTGTAGTATTGTATATATTATATATATCGGTTTCTTAGATGTGATTGTGAACTTAGCTTTATATTTATGTACGTGATTTCGTACATTGATTGTTTATATAAGTAGTTGTGGATTATTTGTTAGATTACCATGATATCGGTGAAATTGTTACTATACGTTATATGATTGTAATGTAGGGACATGTGGGATATGATTATATGATTATTGTATAATTGATTGTTGTATGAAATCAAATTGGTAGTTATTATTAAGGAAGGAATTATTATAAAGAATAAAATGATGATCGTGAATGGAAATAAAATATGGTACTTACCTAGTTGAGAACACAGTAAACGGTTTTATGATAATGTGATTGATGATGTGATGCAAAAAATAAATGAATTAAGCTAGGTACCATGGCGCCTAGGGTACCGCGGTATTCCGGGCAGTGGGGAATATCCTGTGGTGTTAGCTACACAGTGAGAGTGGTGTGGGGATACCATATTTGTTGTGATGTTTAGTGCTGATATTTCTACACACTTGAGTAAGAGAGTGTGGGGATATCACATACAACGGGTATCTTGTGCTATATATGATATGACGATGATATGATGATGGCCGACGAAACCATTAACTGATGTACTCCAACTAGAGTAGGGCCCTTAGTTAATAAACGATAATATCAAATATTATGTCGTGGGTTGATTTACAGTTGTGGTATGTATTACTGCTTATATCTGATGTTGCTATATGACGAATGACTGTTAGTCGATGTGATTGCATGTACGAGAATTGTTACCTGTGTATATATATAGTCTGATTAGCTATACTTATTGAGTAGGCAGCTCATTCATTGCTACGTACTTTTAAGAAAACAAGTCACACCGATTAGCCATATTGGACTTTAAGCCATGCTTTCGTTCTTATTAGGTGGGTCAGACGTGACATCTGAGAGTTTTGGCAGTCTGGTTGTTAAATTTTCTAGTCTTTTATCGGGTTTGTGTTTAAAATTGTGATACTACTTTTCTTGAGGTTATGTATATGAGGACATCTAGTGAGGTATATATATTATTTTGGTAGTATCTATTATCTTTTGTGATATATATATATTACATTGATAAATTAGAATTTATTTTACGGGTTAAAAGGGAATTACTTATCGAATGAGTTCTAAATTAAAGAAATGATGAAATAGTGATAATTAGATGTAGCGAGTAGGGGGTGCTACAAAAGTAGCACACCTTCCTACTGTGTTGAGATGGAATGCCCGTGTGTCATCCATACAAATAGGACAACCCATACAACAGTGGTACTCTATCCAAACGTCATCCCATAAGCGGGTAGGTCTTTCGCGGTCCACATCAACGCCGCCCGCATAATGAATGCCTGGTCATGCATTCGAACACCCACATGCCAGAATTGCAACAGTTGCTCAATCAACAGCTTCAAGTAGACATCGATTTTCGGACTAGAAGAGCCAAAGATCACCATTTTTAGAAACATATACTCAAAACTCATGCACATACCACGGGGGAGATTATACGGTGTAAGTATGACGAGCCAACAAGAATAAGTACGAGCGTATTGCCCGTGCGGTGCCAACCCGTTTGTCCAAAGGCCAACCGAATATCACGCTGCTCTTCTTCAAAATCAGAATACGTTTGGTCAAAATGCCTCCAACCTCTACATCGAATGGATGACATGTGGAGCCTTTCTCTATCTGATGTGTGGCATGCCACGTCATGTGCTCTACAGTTGCACTTGAAGCATACAACCTCTAGAGATTGGGAGTAAGCGGCAGGTACCTAAGAATGGCATATGGAGACTTCTTGCGGCAGGGGTTTTGCTCCCTAATCAGCTTGTACCTAGTGTTTTCATAGAACTTGCAATCATTTTTAAACGCATCAATCTTTTCAATGGGTAAACCCAAATCCCTTATGAATTTCTTCGAACTATAGTAATGTCTTGGCAGGGTATGATCGTAGGGAAATATATATTAACAGCCCACTGGGATATTTGAGCATATGTTCGCTCAAAAAATTACCCTCGGCTTTAATAGTCACCAAACCAACAACCAACGTCAACAGAGATTGCCGCTCTACTACGGCTAGTCAGCAGCGTGCACTACATCGTAAAAATGGTCTGACAATCGTGGCACATAATGATAGAGTCGCCTATCGAATGACGAACTAGGATCGATATTAGTAGGACAGGACCTCGTACCATCATCAGACACAACCTTCATGTCAAGAAGAAAAATAACCTAAGCCTGGCTGCATCAAAAACCATCCTCCACACAATCCATCTGTTGTGACCACTGCAGTGCAAATTACCCTCCTCTTAAGCAGCTGAGGTTTGCTCCTCCTGCACTAGAGGGTCAGTTACAGCATGAAAGTACTGTTGCACCCTGTCATCGCCATACAAAGTTCATTTATATTATTTTGGCATAACTCTCACATACATGAATGATAATTAACATCCTCAGGTGTTTTGAACCTTTCGTTTCTGCACTTCGGACATGGGGACCTAATTTTGTCTCTTTCTATATGTCTACGCTGACACTTGTCCCATTTTACGAAAGTTTTAACACCATCCTCAAACTCTAGCGTAAGACCTACCCTCTTTGAAAAGTTCTTATCATACATTTATCTCCTCAGTTGTCGTAACATGATGATCACTACATATTGATGTGCATATTTATAATTATATATATTTCAACCTATAAATGTATAAATATTACTTTACACTAATAATACATAATATATAAGATCCAAAAAAAATAAAAAAACTAAAATAATTAAACATCAATTTATTTAACAAAAAGTGTTAAGTTTTTTACCTAGTCAACCAACTCAAGAGATCAACAGTACCGGTCCAAATTATGAATTCTAGCTGATCAAGTGTATACGCACGAAAATCAGAAAGAAATTGAGAGAGTGTGAGTTCAAATAATCAATTATAGAATAAATGAAATGAAATAAAAACAACATGCAATACACACATATATAAGCTAAGTTGTACTGATTTGTGGAGCGAAAATATAGCCCTCAAAATATAGCCATTTAAAAAAATAGTTTTTGAATATAGCCATTATACTCATTTGCAGTTAGAAAAGCCTTTGTAACAATGGTAAAGCACAAAGTCCTTCCTATTGTTACAACCTTTGTATCATCCAATTGTAATACGACTTGTAACGGTCTTTTATCCAATGCGTGAAATAGCTTTTCCTTTTTCTCTTGGACCGTTACACAAGGACAAGGCCGTCACAATAATTGTAGTAAATTTGCATCGACCAAAAATTGTTAACGGTTTTTTCCAGGGTCATAAACATTTAACTATTTTGACCGGCTATAGTTACATATTTTGGAACGGTTAACATCCGAAGAAAGGCAGGCCATCCCTCATTTCAGAAGTAATTTCAAAAGTTATTACAACTTGTGATTGTCAGTTATTTATAACGGCTTTACGGATACACATGTGTAGGAGTGGCTTCTGTAACGATTACGGTTGTTACAAACAAATGCAAATCTTATGGACTCAGAAATGACATCATCAAATCTTCTCCATTCCAATCTTGCTACAAAGAATGTGCACAACCGTTTTAAAAAAATCGTTACAGATCCCACTTTCTTTTTTGTGGTGAAAAGAACGCATGAAAAAACTACCATGCACTAATGTTTATTCATTTGCATTTTTTGAGGAAAAAGTATCATTTTAATCCTTTAAGTATGCCTAATTTTGATTTTTGTCAGCAAACCATGCCCATATTTGTTTAGGTCCAACAACTTTTGAAATTGCTTATTTTTAGTCCTCTGACATATTTCTGGACAATTTTACCCCTATGCAACTTTTGAAAGGCAATTTTAGTCCATATGCACTTCACAATTTTTCGCTAATGCTCGGCCGAGATAGTATTAGAGCCTAGGTTTATTGAAGAATATATGATTATATTACATTTGATATTATTTATCCACTAATGGAGGAGACTCTTTGAGGAAAAATGGAACCGAACGAAAGTTCAAGTTACTCTGAAAATAGGGAATATTTTTAAATTTTGAAAATGTAAAGAAGAGAATTTCTTATGGAATTTCTTGACAAGTGTTACAACGGTCCCAAGAGGATTGATCCAATACTTCTCATGCCAGAAGAAGAACAAGAATGGCTGAGAAATTCAGAAGTTCGACAGGTACTATCAGGAAATGCAGTGAGGCGTCTACACTCTACTGAAGTCCAAAATTGAATCCCAGCTAGGAGAAGCGGAACGGGTAAATTCTTACCTAATTTCAGTTCTAAAAATTATGATTAAAGAATTTGACTGGAAAGAACTCGAGATACATCTAAGATCTCCCAAGATCTGAGGGAGATACAAAAGACAGTCCAAAACTATGGACATAGGTTAATTCATATAGGTCAAAAAGTGGAGGAGATCCTTAAGATCTTTCCAGATCTGAAGTCAAAAATAGCAGATCTAAACCAAAGGAAGAACCCTGATATATCAAATTTCAGACAAAAGTGTATCAGGGATTCCCTTGGAGCAGTACCTCTTCTACATCAGAAGGGGAAGGCCACGGAGATTACAAAGCCAAAGTCTAGAAAAGATCTGATTATCGCTTCCATCAAATCTATAAAATAATGGAGGTAACAAGAGCGGATCTATCAGATTTACAAGAATTGGCGGAAACCTTTTCCTAACTCGAGATTGTGGATTTAGTCAATACCCAAACAAGTGTGATCACTCCAGCACTACCACTACCGGAGGGAAGTATATGCTCTAATGATGTTCCGCAGGATCAACCGATGAGAGAACGTGCAGATTTCCACACTAATGCCACTCCAACGTTTCACGGAACCAAACTAAAGAAAAATCCAGGAAAAAAATTCAAAGAAAGTACCTGAAAATACACTTTGGGCGAGGACCATGCTCCAGCTCGTACATCCATACGGCACTATACTTAACCTGGATATTATCGATTTTTCTAACACCAAGAAGTTGATCGCAACTATCAAGATAGCAGCAACTACCCTAGAGCTCGCCAAGGAAAACTTCATAAACTTGTTGAGTTGAGCTTGGAGGGATCTATGAAGATCGGATGGGATAATACCCCAAAAGATACCAAAGCCAACATCCTTCCCGGAGATTTGAGAGGCACGATAGCAGACCGGCTAGGAAGGCTTATCAAGATACACTTCATCGGAGATGGATACTTCGAGGGAAGTAGAGCAGAAAAGCCTAGAGAATATGCACAGGCTCTTTTCAGCCTTGAACTAAGGACTATTTGCGCAGTAGATGAATACATCTATTGGTTTCGCAAGTTTCTTCCAGAGTGGAGTAGCAACGGAAGTAGCAGCTCCAATGTTCTTTGCAAAAATATGCAATCCATGGAGGGAAATGTTGATCCAGTCATACAAAGTACATGAAGGATAACTAGATTCAGTTGCAAGGAGAATGTCTTTCCTTAAAGACAAACTGAAGGATTGATGTTATCAAGCATCCATCCAGAAGAACATGAAAAGACTAAGAGGTAAAATCAAACGAGCTCCTCTCTGTTGTGATAACAATGATTTTCAACTATTATAGGAGAATCAAGCGAGCCAAGGAAAATGAGGACGTAAAATAGTGACTCCTACCCTAGGAGTTGCAGAAGAACCTTTTCCCAACGGAGATCATGGTGGTCCTAGTCGAAAGCTAGAACATACAAATTTGGACAGAAAATAGAACCCACAAGGGCTTTATCCCAAGGATCTAGACGAACAGATGCAAGATCCATCGGAAGAACCCCTATAAGAAGAACTTTCAGACGGACCTATACCCGAGCAAATGAAAGTTTCAAAGACTGTAATTGCTAGACTTGCAGAGCAAGAAGACATATATCCCGACTGCCCGGAGAAACGTGGTGAATAACAAATATTTGAAGCCACGGATGACATCTTGGATGCAATCTACTACGGAAATTTGAAGCCACGTTATAAAATCTCATGAAATGTTATTACAGATTTTCTGACGAGGGATGGAGGCATCTAAAGCAAACTCCATCATGCTGGTACTCAGGCACCTCTGAGAAAACCTCGAGGAGCTTGACAGGAAGTCCGGGCAGCTAGCGGTGAATGCCCAACTTTCTGGACAAATCCTAAGAGCTGATCTAGACACAGTCCAGGTCGCAATAAGGAGTTCCTTACTAGAATCCACACGCTATGGAATGAATTAAGAGACCAATTCGGAAGGCATCACTTTCAGGAATGACTCACGAGTTGAGGGAGCATAACCCTAAACATGCTTTTAGAGTACAGGACTCTAGACCTGTAGTATCAGACTCTAGTGAAATGGCAAAAATTGAGTCACAGGAAGTTCAAACTCCTATAGATTCAAGTCAACCCAGCACCTCTAGGGTTAAAGAGGGAGAGATTAATCTTAGGCCAATGACAGACACCTCTAAGGTTATATACTAATGAATTGATATCTTTTTCTGCTTGGCAGGAATATCAGCGCATGTAGGAAAAATTAATTTCTCATAAAGGAGTAAACCCAGGCAAGACCATTATCGAAACATCCGAGAAATATAATAGGGTCTGGATGTTAGAAGGGTCTAAACCAGAAGATGTCCAAGAATGGTATGATTTTGGAGCTCTTGCTTCACTTCATACTATGGCACCAAATTTTTCGAAAATCTCAAAACTTTCGGAATGGATTGTGGGGCGGTCTTCGATTCGTGGCAAAACAACCCCCACCTAAAAAGAGGCGACGTTCTGGAGATAAGTTTCATATCAGTTGCTCTAGAAACAACAGGAAAAGGGTCTCCTCCGGCATTTCATTTCATGAAGTTGCAGAGGCCAGACATGGTGGCTTTCAGTAAAATCAAAGCTGCCTCGGAGAAGCTCCTCTATTATCAGCCATCAGTGAAGATAGCATCTCTGCCAGAAGAGCTTGGGGATTATGGGTCTGTCTCACTGAGATGGACAAAGTTAAGTATCCATTCAAAATCTTCTCCAACAAAGTGAATGGATCGTTCTTGTTAAATTCCATGATAGGAAAAAGCACCAAGTTCGCAGAAAGCTTATTTGAGAAGAAGATAATGTTAACTTGGGAGAATAAGCTGCCGACGATCGAAGTTACAAGGATTAAGACGTGGAACATATTGCATGTTGGGCAATAGCATAACCATTTATGCCCTTGTTGCGAAAAACAAGAGAAGCCCCTGTTCGAGACAAAAAATTGTGTCACACAAAATAAACACGAACCAAACCAGGATAAGAGAAAAAGAAAAAATTTTACACAAAGAAGTATAAATGAAAGAATGTAAAAGATCAAGGATAAGATTGTCGGCAGAAAACGACAAAGGCCAACAGTCAGCAAAGCAAGAAAGCTAGCTGGAAATCACATGGCTGACAAGCTATTATGACCAATAGCTGGAAAAGACGAGGCAATGATAAACACAGTGACGTCATTTGAAAGAGACAAGAGGATGGCGAATGCAATGACATCATCAAAGACAAGTTTGGAGTTCGAGTTTGAAACCCGCGTACGCCTATAAATAAAGATGCAATGAAGCAGATGGGGATCATTATAAAACTTCTCCTACTCTTCGAAGTATTAGAGTTTTGAGTATTTTCAATCTTTTTTAGTGTTTTAATCTTTCATTTTATGGGGGTTTCCCAAACAAGTCAAGTCCTCTATCATATGAGAGGCTAAATAGTTGTCTCCTTCAATGCAGGAATAATATCTATGTAATATTTTCTATATTTTTTCAATAAAAGTAAGACTTCTGTTCAACTTGTTCGTTCAAAATTCTATTAAGTCCCTGTATTGGAATTCCTTTCACTCCCTAAGGTAGGAAACGAAATAGGTCTGTGCTATTTTGTTACTAAAGGAGCCAAGTGCCTGCGAATAATCTACTACGGTAGTGTGATTGGAGGAAGTTCATAAAATCGAGGACTTGGAGAATCCGGAAACAGAGCTGTCAAAATAAGGTACGAATTTATGGGGTCTTAATTTATTTCGGAAGCATGTTGGGCCATTTTTAGAGTATTAAAATGGACTATTAGGCTTTACTACCAAACAAGGGCAAAATGGTCATAAAGTTGGCTGAAGGACCAAATCTAAGCAAAGTGGAAAGATACAGGACCAAAATTAATTGTCAAAGTTAAAGGACCAAAATGATTTTAGGACATAAATATAGGACTATTCGAATCTTTTTCCCTAGTTTTGATGACAAATAATTTTGAAGTCACGTGAAACAAAAAACAAAATAAGTTCCAAATTAAACAACCTGATTGAACAATCATATTTCAAAATGAATGATTGTTGTATATACAGAGAAAGGATGAGTGGTTTATGAGACTTTGATGATTGCTAGTTCTTTTAAGAAATCAGCTAAACTCGTATTTGAGTCGGTGTTAGAGGATACAATACTGCCAAGGAAGAAACACTTGAGAGAAGTATGTGGCAATTTAAATGAACGAAACACTTGGGCTTAAGCTAAGATAATTGTGTT
Organism: Sesamum indicum; assembly: GCF_026168435.1. NCBI lineage: Eukaryota > Viridiplantae > Streptophyta > Magnoliopsida > Lamiales > Pedaliaceae > Sesamum > Sesamum indicum. The sequence goes on along the minus strand of NC_142662.1, from coordinate 12,360,484 downwards.
ACAAATGGATGAAAGACCGAAAACTAACCACCAGATAACCTACAACTGAATTTGAACGACCTAGCATTTTTAAAGGTCAAAAATGCAAACAACCCTCTTGTGATATCACAAATGATCAAATTATCCCCTTACGAAAAAAACAAATAGCAATTTACCTCCATATATTTCTTAAAGTACAGCAATTGACCTCCCTATTTTTTTTAAAATGAATTAATTGACCTACCTATATAAGGAGGTAAATTGCTTCATTTTAAAATGTATTGGGGAGTAAATTGCTATATTTTTTTTATAAGGGGTAATATGCTCATTTCAATATCACAGGGGGATAAATTGCTATTCACCCATTTTTTAAATATTGATAAGTTGAAAATTAACGGTTGGTGTATTAAAGAATGTATTTTGTAAGATTTTGGGGTAGATTACAGATTACCTTTAATTGTAATTCAAAATGTTTACCTAAGCTCTTATAAGAAAAATAAAATATCAGTTTATCCAAATATATTTTTTAAAAAAAGAGCAAATTATCCCCCTCACCAGAGAGGCAGTACACTCCTTTTTAAAAATACAAAACGTGCAATGGTATTTTAGTTTTTAGAAAAATTTATATGAACATCTCAAATAATGCTGGGAGGGTGGACACTCTAGGTTGGTTTGGAATGAACTATTCCTCCTTTCATAGTTCATCCCAAGGAGTTGTGGAAAAACAAAAACAAAAGTCTAATACTATTTTGTATTTTTAAAAATAATAATTATTTGTTAAATTAAGTACTTATCTAAGCTAAGTGTCAGTTATTATATCTATTTTCTATTAATTTTATATTTATGAATGATTGAACTTTGAGTTTAATATTGTTATCAGTTATTAATGTGCTTCGGTCAAATATTCATACTATTTGTATTGAATGCAAATAAAAAATAAAAATCTTTCTGTTAAAAAATAGTTATTTAGATACATCAAACAATAGGAAGAAGATAATTTTGGTCCTTATACTTAACATTTACGTGGTTTTGATGCTCAAATTTTCAGACTTGACAATTTAGTCCTTAAATTGATAATTTTTTAACAGTTTTAATGCCTGCCAATAGATATTGCATTAGAATCGATGCAAACAACATTGGAGGGTAAGAAACCTCCTTTTCCCATCTTCGACCTTGTCTGCTTCATGAAATTGGTCAAAAATATAAGCTTCTATCATTTTTGTTCAAGTTGAAGGTTTAATATGTTGCAACGTTTTTGGACATTGAGTGAGGGTTTCTTTTTTCAAAAGAAGGGATAATGTGGATTTTTCATAATGGTGGGATGATGAAATGTGTGAGCCATAAAAGATGATAATCCTTGGACAGTTGAGAAGAACAAACAATGAAAATGAAGTCAAAAGCTACAAGGCCAAGTAAGAGGAAGTGGAACTAGAGAAAGAAGATATGAGAAAAAGGATGGAGAAATTAGAGGAATTAATTGCAAGTCACACCTTTAAGCTGAAATTTATGTGTGGACGCCCCTGGAGAAGAAGCTAAGGGAGGCGTCCCCGTCTCTAGTGATTGAAAGACAGGGACCTCCACTATAGGCCTCTCAGGAAGTCCCCCGTAGTGGCTTGCGCATTTTGAGTACCTTCAACAAGGCCTCCAAGACATCTAGTACCAGATTGTAGAGGCCACCGAAGGTGAGAAATAGGGTGTCCCTTCATAGACACAATGATGGCAGACGATCTCCCAACAAATTGTCGTACCACGGCCATTGCTGAATACGATGGCACAACTGACCCATAGGAGCATCTCTCGTGCATAGAAAATGCAACCCTTCTCCACAAGTGCACGGACAGGATCAAATGCCTATTTTCCTCACCACCTTTGTTAGGGTAGCTCAACAATGGTTTCAATAATTGCCCGTAGGTGCAATAAAAAGTTTCCAGGAATTCCGATCTCTATTTTTTCACCAGTTTGCCAATATTCAAAAGCTTCAAAAAATGCAACTTAGTTTCTTTGGTTTTAGACAGAGGAAGAATGAACCTCTGAAGCAGTACCTCCAAAGGTTCAACACAGCCTACCTTGGAGGTGCTCTTTGCTACCCAAGAAGTAAAAACTAGTGCTTTTGCTTAGGGGCTTTTGGAGGAGACTTCTTAAAGTCCTTGGCTAAGAATTTCGTATTCAAGTTTGATACCCTTCTAGCTCGCGCCACAAAAATACGTCAATATGATGGATGCCCAAGCCTTGAAGAGGGAGATCCATGGGGAGAAGAGGAAGGAAACGAAAGAAGAGGCCCCCTCTAAGAAACCGCGAAGTAATTTTTGAGACAAAAAGCCATCATTCAGAAAATGAATGTAGTGTACACCTTGTTGACCGTACCAATCAACCATGCTCTCATGGCGGTGGTAGGAAATTGCTAATCCCAAACTGCGGAAGGATGGCCCTCATCGCCCCAAATCTGACGAATTCTATCATTTCCATAATGATTATAGTTATACCACCGAAGAATGTCGGCACCTCAAGAATGAAATTGAAAGACTTATCCAAAATGTATACTGCAGGAATATATGCATTGGGACAAAACCGGAGGGACAGGACCATATCAGAAGCAGGAAGCTGACAAAAGGAAGCGAAAGTCTCTAGCCTAGAACCCCTCCCCAAGGAATGATCTAGACATGCTCCTCGAAGCATAATCGAGATCAATGACCCCCTTGCACAGGAATCATACGAATGATAGCTGGAGGACCTATTAGGGATGATTCTCACCATGCTAGAAAGTCTCGAGTTAAAAAATTATGTAATATATTTTAACAAATAATTTAATTCATATATTTAATAAATTTAAATAAATAAATAAATTATTTAATTCATATATTTAATAAATTTAAATAAATAAATAAAAATTTATATACTTTAATAAATTTTAATTTATAATTATATTAATTTAAGACATTTTTAATTAATTATATTTATGAATTTAATTAATTGAATAAATATGAAATACTAGAATGTAATAAACATTATGAAATATTAATTATTAAGGAAAAATATTATATTAATATAAAATATTATTTAATTAAAAAATAAAACCTAATCTAAACCCTCCTCATCAGCAACGTCCATGTCGTCGTGGTTCGAGGCCGGGGGGTCTGTCGAGGAGGTGGCCCGCATCTACCTTATCATGGCCATCATCGTTTTCAAGGCGGCGGATGCGGTCCTCGACAATCAATGTAATACTGGACTAGTAAATATCGATACAATGTTGAAAGATAATTTTTTATTTGACAGTGGTAGGTGGCACGAATGGAGTTTAGTTTTGATAAAATATTGGAACTACGTTGCATTGATTTATATATTGTCGTTAATGTTGACTAACGTTAAGTATTTAATATCTTTTTTCATTTCTTATTTATTGCTAAATTTCATATAACAAATGTGAATCTTTTGACATATATATATAGAATAATTTTTTATTTTTTTATTCGATTCACTAAGGATCTCCCACACTCAATTTCATAAAACAAATATGATTAGTTCGGTTGTCTTTAATAGTTTCAACCCATTAAAATAATTAAAGTACCAATCAATTATCGAGATAAAATTTCCCTTAAAGTGTAATCAAAGAGAGCAAAATTATCCTCAAACGATGGAAGTGATGGAATTTGTGTAGGGTGAAGTCAATCTACTTTTTTTAATATAATAGCAACAAAAATAAGCCAGTGTAAACAATATTTCTCTGGTACGAGGGTCCCTCTTTTCTCTATTTTTTCGATAAAGATAATTTCCATTAAGTAAAAAGAAGTACAATAGTACAATACAATTTGTTTAATCTAAGCTGTTTCCTCTACAGGTCAAAGAATCCACCATAAGCGGTAAAGCGCACAGGTGCTAATAGCAGTAGGTAATTCTACACTAGGAATCCTCTGCTGCACATCTCGAACCATCAGCGCACCCACAGTGCGGGTATCTCTATTCCCTCTTTTCTCTATTCCAAATTTCGAACAAGCAGTTTTATACAAACCCTAACTCACTGATATACATTCTCAAATGATAGGTTGTGCACATGAAGAGCATGCCCCTTGCTTGAATTTGCTTCGCATCTCTTGTAATCTCACTCTTCTTTCTTCTTTTCCTCGTCGTATTCTTTTCTTCGCTGATCATACACTTTCACGTGTTCTTTTATTTGAAACTAGTGTTTACTATTTGATTTTATTTAAGGTCAGAATAGTTTTTTAGTCATATAAAATAAGGGTAGAATCTTTTTTTGTACCACAACGATGTAAGTACTGCTTTTCGTCTCATAAAACTCAAATAACGTATTTTTAATCCCAAAAAGTGTGATTTTAAGACTTTTTAGACCCGAAATTACAATGCCTTTTTACTCCCAAAACCACAACATACATGATTTTTTAGGACTAAAAATGCGTGATTGTGAGTTTTATGAGACTGAAGCAACATCTACCATAATTGTGGTATCAAAAAAAAAATTATTTGGCCTTATTTTTGGGACTAAAAAGGGCAGTTTGCCCTATATTTTATCTTTTTCTTTCTAGTCATATATATGCCAGAATCTGAATGGAGGGCAAATACAACAAATAAAGGCTGGTTTATACCCAGACATGTGTGATAGCTACATGAATTGGCAATTTAGAAGCTAAGGGTTGAAATCGATTAAGGGGATGGAAGTTTGGTTCATCATTTGTTTATTCAGTTTGGTTATATCATCGACATTTAACCAACTCATTGGTTGGATCTATCCAGTTTTCAATTATCAATTAAATACTCACTTGTTTGGTGGGATTCGAACCCATCACCTACTTATTCATGAAACCTAGCTCATTTATGAATGATAGGCTAAGACATCGTTGACCGAAAGTTTAGAAGCTAGTCAGGAATTTGAAACTTGACATGAGTTTAGCTATAATAAGAGATTTTAGGAGGATTTTTCAACAGCAAGTTGCATATAATCAATAAAACAATGAAAGATTTTAAGCAGTAAATCGCATAGAATTGATCGGCTCTTGCAATATATAACAAGAAGAGTAATAATAATAATAAAAAGATTAATAAAATTATCATAATACAATCATAAAGTATGGATATAAACTTTATCATATCAATAGCATGCAATAAATAAATAATTTTAGAATTTTGAAGTTTGATTTTTATAAAATATAATGATAAGAAAAAAATTGAACACTAAGTATGCAAAAATAAAGCATGAGCTTTAGTCTCTAAAGAAATTTCAAGATAAAATTGCTTGAAAAAATCAACAATTTAAGATTAAAAACACAAGAAAGTTTATAATAATGAGAAAAATGAAAGCAACCTCCTGGAATTATTATAGCAAATGAATAAATTATTCCTTGTAAAAAGAAATTACAAAGTACCTCCTTATATTATTTAAAATGAAATAATTTAGAAATAGCTGTAAATTGCTTTATTTTTAGAAAATATAGGGAGGTAATTTGATTCGTTTTTCATAGAGGGGTAATTTATTCAAGTACCATACCATAGGACGGAAATTGCATTAAACCCTATAATGTAATGCGATACTAATATTTCGTAGTGTTTATAGAGGACAAGTCGAAGAAATATTATTAAGTAATAGAACAAATTTAGAATTTTAATTTAATTCAGGATAAAAGTTATCATATTTCCAAATAATGCACTATACAACCAAGAGCCACTATATTTCATTAAATTCAGACAAATCCAACAAAATATTACAGTAACCACCCCACTCATACACTTACAAAACCTCACTCCACCACATCTCAATTGCACACAATAATATTTTATTATCTATTAAATTTTGTAAACAAGAATTCAAAATAATTTTCCTATAAAAAAATATATGAATACATCAATATAAACACTTGATAGAATTTATCGTGTTTCGATAATACATATAAATTAAAATTAAGCTCTTAGAATTTACTTACTTTTAGTCATCTGTCAGATTTTCGGATAATTTTACCCCTATGCAACTTTTGAAGGGCAGTTTTAGTCCATATGCACTCATAGAGATAAAATTGTTCGAAAATCTGCCACAGGACTAAAACTAAGCAATTTTGTAAGTTACTGAACTTAAACAAAAATGAACATAATTATCGGACTAAAATTAAAATTAGGCATACTTAGCGGACTAGCTTTGTCAATGTTTTTTTTCAACAACTTTTCTAATTTTAGGGTAGATGTTTTTGTCCCATTTTTTTCTGGCCTTATCTCTTAATTCTAAAAGTTTATTATCCATTTCTCGTTCCATTCAAGCATGGTCATGATTGGTTTCTCTCTGGCCTCAAGAATGTTACTGTTAAATGTCTCACAAATGTTGTTTAATAGCATATCACACTTTGGAAAACAATTAAAATGAGCCTTGCTCCAATGTGCCGAAGGCCTGTTAGTCAGCCACTCAACCACTCTGGGATCTAGTTTAGCCAATTCCTCCATTTTGAAATCAAATTCACTCATTGTTGTTGCCTTTGTAGCATTCCACAACTCTTTTTTGAGAGCCAACTCTCTAAATCCAATAGTTTTCATGTTGCTTGTCACTAATAAAAATGTATGTGTTATCCCTCACAATATGCAAATCATCCTTTAACAATTCCAACAACCGCTGCCATGCTTCCCTAGTTTCTCCATAAACCACAGCACAAGCTAAAGGATACAAATTATTTGGGTCAATAGAAACTGCAGTTAGCAAAACACCTCCATAGGGACCCTTTAGATGACACTCATTCACCCCTATCACAGGTCTACAATCAGATAAAAACACTTGCCTAAAGCATCAAAGCACACACAAAATTTAGAAAATTTTCTTTGCCCAATACCATCATCCCTATTAGTCATTACCATCATCAGTGTGGACCAAGGATTACTGCTTCTTAATTCTGATGCATAGTCACACAAACTATCAAATTGCTCTTCAGCTTTGCCTTCAATTTTTTCAAGTGCAATTTTCTTTGCTCTATATGCTTGGTTTCTTAATACATGACACTTAAGTTCTTTAATTACATCCTTTTTAATCCCCTTCACATTCCTTTTAGGATCTGTTCTAAAGGCATATTCATATTTGGTTGACAACTTTTTGCTATTCACATTTTTTACATTAAATGATCTAGCACATTTATGTTCTAGATTATAATGTCTGATTTGGAATGTACCCTCTTCTCCAAATTTAAGTTCGTGCATTATCCTTGACATCCATCCCCTAGACACTTAACATCAACTCTTCTTTTATCATTCTTGAATATTTTCAAACTCCTTTTTGTACCGACAACATGATTGTAGATTGCCTTTCTCAGTTCAATTTTGTTACTAAATATCATCCTAATTTTAGAGAGAGTATCATATTTGTTTCTAGCCTATCACTCTCATCATCCCCCTCCCCTTCACTTACCCCATCATCATCATCACCTGCCCCATTATTCTTTGCATAATTATCCACTATTTTGCAAACTTACTTCATTCAAGTCAGGATCATTCCCATCATCTACTACTACCCCTTTCCCTTCTGGACATTTGTTTGCATTTGCGGTTCAACATTAGGGTTTGAGGAACCAAGCTGATTATTTGGGCACTCTACACACTCCAAATACAAAGTAAAGATTCTGTTTTGGGACTGTATGCTTCAGTAAATTTGACAATCTCAGTTTGATACTTGAGCTATGTAAAATTGGTCAAATGTAGTATGTAAAATTGTGTAGGCCCCATGTAATCCAACTTCTCACCAAGTTTGTTCAAGTTCTCCATAGTAATATTAAATACATCCACAAAGTCAAACTTTTAATACCACCGACATATTCAGGTTTAAGGCTACGAATAATTGATACCGTGATACATAATAACGGTGATAAAGGATTCATTCCCTGAAAAATATTAAAAAAAACGAGCAGGAATCAGAAAGCAACAATACACAAACTAACTAATTAATTTATTCAGTCAGAGACAGAACAAAAGGACTACATGTACAGAAGATGTCTCGTATAACAAAAAAAAAATGGACAAGCAGAAGTAGTTTTACAAAAGGGACCACACAACAACATAAAACATGTACATAAGTTTTTGAAAGGGTCACATGCCTTGGAAGAAAAATAACATGTCTCATAGCCTATTGTTTTTACAGAAGGGACCACACAACAACATAAAACTCAAAAAATCAAAATCACTTCTTTTTTTACAAAACTACCACACAAACTATCTTTCATTTGTTTACAAGTTTATCAAAGCATTAACGCATATTTTAATAAGGAAGATCGAAACACTAATCGTATTTCTCATACTTAGGGTTTGGGAAGTCGACGAGCACTTGGTTTCTCAAGCTCATCTTCCTTCCGCCACTCTTTGCTCCAAAATCTATTGCTCTTCAGAATGCCTCCAAAAAGTCAGATGATTTTGTTACGGGTGCTTTGTGGATTTATGGATTTGATTTGTGGATTTAGGATTTAGGATTTTGATTTGGGGAAAACGAGAGTGAAGGAAATTTTTTTGGTCTGAAATGAAGTGAGAATGCCCATGTGAACCTACCCCGTTCACTTAGCAGTTGACTAACGTCGTGACCTATCATGTGTCGTCTCCATTAATTGTTAATGGGACAGGACTACTTCTGTTAAAGAAATAGAATTTTGGGACCAAAAATGTTAAACACATAAAGCTCCAGACCAAAGTGAGAAGGGCCCTATCAAGTCGGACCAAAAGTGAGATTTTTGCCTATTTTGATAATATAATAATTTCTTTTTTTATAATCATTAGTGTTTATAAAAAAATCTAATCATATCATAAAGAATCATGAAATGATTATCAGTCAAGAAATTTAAATAAATTTTAAATTTTCTGTAATGATAAAGATAAGTTAATTTTATCAAAACTTAACTACTATTGTTATTGAAATTCAAAATTGCTAAAAAGATAAGATGTTGGTATCCTTATAAATAGTAGGTCCGCAAAGCAACACTAAAAATATTGTGTAATATTACGATAAATTAACAACATAATTATCAAAGTAAAAGATTCTATCACATATTGAAGAAATGTGAATAAATTATGCAAAAAAGGCTTAAAGTTTCATCTTAGATAATTCATTTTTATACAATCATGTCTGTAACTTTGAATACTATCAATAATATATTGTTATTTGTTGAATATTTATATATGTAGCAAAAGGATTTCAAGATTTTGGATTCAATAAATTATTGACAAAACAAGGGCAAAACGGTGGGAAAATATTTAACAGATTTTTAGATGATCGATTTCTTTGCTCTACTTTTTCACTATTATCATGAACTCTAGATATAATAAAATTTCTTAATTGAACTTCAAAAGAAAAAAAAATATTTGTTGATCAATTCATGTATATAATTAAGCTTTTGAACTTATCAAATTATTGTAAAAACATGAATTAAGAAGAGTAAACAGAAGCATGAAGGGTGAGACATATGCATAATTATTATAAATAACAACATATAGAGTAAGACTCTGTAGAAAATTACATAGGACAACAACACTAAAAAGAGCTTAATAAAACTGTTCATTTTTCTTATTTAGGTCACTTTAAAAATAAATTATAACTCATTCAATTAAATATTTCTAAAAAGAAAAAGAAGACTAATGTATTACATATTTTTTTTATTAGAATTGCTATATAGAAATAGTTAAAATTATATGATAATAATTTTTTGTTCAATTATATAAGCACATGTTCTTAAATATTTATTCTTACAATCACAATTTAAATTGAAAATATTTATCCGTGTCTTGATATGGATTTTATACTAGTTAAATATATATTGCAACAAAAATAAAAGTTCCTCATAATTAATGCATGCTATTATGAGGAAATTCAAACTTGTCAATTTTTTGGTCCCAAAAAAATTTTTTGTAGTGTTTTGACTAATAATTTATCTGTTTTATGTTGGTTTTTGGAACTAAGCAAATAACTGTTTTGCAACTTTTGAGAAGCACAACCCCAAGAGTACATTCCTGTTGGTAGGATTCCTCGTTGTCATGCAACTGTATCAATAAGATACCACAGTCTAAATTTGGAGTATATGGATGAGTCTGTCAAGTCATACATGGTGCGTCTTTTGTTATCTATGCAATATTAAAGGACAAAGAAGCAAATTGCCTGCAGAATACTTAGGACGAATATGAGAACCAAAAGAATTATCCAACACCCTTCAGTTGGGTCCTGTAATAATTACTAAGCGTGATTCCCGACATCAACATAAATGAAAAACATCGATCAAAAAAAATATTTATAGAATGGCTACGAGGTAATATGATCCAAACACCATCAAAGATGCTATTAGATATAGTCCCGACCAATAAAAATTTGAACACTATAAATATGTCATCTCTAATTCATTTGAGAGGGGGTTGGACTCTTCTAAAGTTCTTAACCCACCTAAATAGAATAGATGGGTTGCATAGTGGGGGTCAAATAGTGCTTTGTCCAAGATCGAAAAATTCAACTCGAGTCCGAGCTGTCAAAGTGAATGCCTAATAAACCAGGATTTGGCTTAATAACAACCCAAATCCTCCAAGTAAACATAGTCTCAACGTCTATTTTTGATTGGTCATATTTGTGATTGAATCACAAATGTAATTTCTTGTATCGTTTGGTCAAATTTTTAATAATCATCTTTAAAATTACATTATATCAAACCCACATTTTGATAAAAGTTATAATTTATAGCTTTTAGCCGTGCAACAATTATTTTTTGTTTACATATCCATTATGCCAATTAAATAATTTTTAATTCCTTTATTACGCTTGAAAATAAGTTTTGTTTTGAAATTTAATTACAATTTATATTAATATAATCAATTATGAAATTATAAATTCAAGCATTATAATCACTTTTTCTAAAATGAATAACTATGATCAATTTTGCAATCATCAACCAAACTTGACGTTAGACTATTTCCACTTTACAACTTGTCTCCATATTTTGGTATCTCAATTTTTGAAGGAGTAAAAGGGGAGAAGGCAAGGGAAAATGCAGTCTTTTAGTCTTCTACTTTTCTGGTTGATTGTCTTCTTTCTTAATTTTCTTTTACGTTGCTCTTCTTTTCTTTTGCTGGTTTATTTACTCTGATAACTAGCTATCAATTTGTCTCACCAGTCCATCAGTTTCAGTTGTCGTAACTTAGTGTCATGCTGATCTGTGCACAAGAACTATGATGAACATGATCTTATCTATCTTTGTCATTACTTCAGGTGACATTCACGGCCAATATAGTGATCTTTTAAGGCTTTTTGAGTATGGAGGTTTCCCTCGAATATCTTTATATGTGGATGTGCTTGCATGTTTTTCATTCATCTCACACATTACTTAATCTACTTGATTCTTCTAAAATAGCAAGAGAAGAATTAATGTGTGAATTAATGTAGGTTGATACATTGTTTATTATATAACCCTATTTAAATTGTTGTATTGATGATTCCTTAGGCATGTGAAGAAAAAGCCTGTACAATGGATTCTGTGGGTCAAATCCTGAGTCGACAAGATAAAGATGGATGGTATACTGAATAGAAAAAGAAGGCATATGAAACAATGAAACCAAAGAGAATATGAATCCTCACTTCGTCTTATGGAAGAAAAGAAACAACTGAAAGAGGTAAGTCATTACTCAAAACTGCATATGAATATGTTTATATGTGGATGTGCTTGCATGTTTTTCATTTATCTAACACATTATTTTATCTACTTGATTCTTCTAAAATAGCAAGGGAAGCTGTTTACAGCTGCTTCAAAAGCCGAAGGTGCTGAGATGAAAAAATATAAGAAGGAGATGCAGAAGTGGGAAATGGGGAAATATACTCTAAAATCCATTGTAGGTGAAATTGACAAAAAAGTGGTTGAATTGGGATCAATTGGAGGTAGGATCTTTCGTTATTTGTGTTTCTTTCTTTCTTCTTCCTTTGGAATCCACTCACCGCCTTCAAGGCGCCTAAGCTAATTTTTCGCTTTCGTAGCTTAGGACATCTGGTCACAAGGTTTGCAGAAAAAGGGGTTACATATTGCACAACGTCAAACCCCATGGAAAGAACTATTGTATGGACTACGGTAGTTCCTAAAGAAACTTATGTGGTAATTGATCTTCCCCTATTGGTGAACGTTTTTGTGAAGATTCTCTATGTTCTCATTCATTCAATTACCATGAATGCTATTTTAATACCACTTTGCACACATATGGTGTATAAATATCTGAATTAACTAGAATTGTTCCTCTTATCTCTGTTTTCCGATTTCTCTTAAAAGTAATAGTTTTTTGGCTCTTGTATCTAGTCCTGACAGTCTGAATCCTAGTTGTGTCTACTATTATCTTTTGATGTCGAATGACAAAGGATAAAGGGGAAGAACTCATTTAAGGCTCTTTTGGTTCCCGAAAAATTGGGCAGGAGAAAGAGGATGTGGGAGTGCATTTTCAGTGTTACTTGAAAAAATAGTTCTGTTTCCAAGGAAATACGTAAGTCACTAGGATTAGATAACAAATTAATGTAATTGTGCAGCTCTAGCTTAAGTAAGAGTTAACGTAGATTACGTGTTGAACCTCATGCATCGATTGTGCAACTCACCATTCCATATTTCCAACTTTTTTGGGTAAATGAATTGCAGACTTCAATATGTTTAAATGGATTATTCTGCATAATTGATTTCTGTTGCTGCTGAAAGTTATTCTACAGAATTAGTGCACAAAAAATGTGCAGCAGAATCAAGTGAAATGCTGCAGTTTGCCTGTTTCGTTTGCTCCATACAATTTCTGCTACAGCAACGATTTTTTATAAGTGATAGGTTGTCTTACACTGACCTCTCTACTTTTCTCGTATTTTTTCAACAGATTTCTGAAGATGCCTTGGAGACAAAGCACAAGAGAACTAGGAAGCAAATGAGGAAAAACAATATGGACAAAAGAAGAAAAAAGAAACGGAGAAAAAAAGAATATGTGCGGAAAAAAAAAGAAAGAGAAAAAAGCAATATACAGAAAAGAAAGAAGAAGAAAAAGAAACAGAAGAAAAAGGGAATATCCGCAAAAAAAAAAGAAAAAGAAACAGAAAAAAAGCAATATATTCAAAAAAAAAAAGAGAAGCAAAAGAAACAAAAAAAAAAGCAACATCCACTCGCCAACTTGCAGTTGTTGCTGTTGATGCACATACAATTGAGTGCTTGGAAGACAATTTTTGGTGCTCGCAAGATGAAGACACAACTGCTACTGCATGCAAGGTACTTGGTTTGTAGTTTGTTGTTTAAGTGAGATGGCTCTTAGTTAATTTATTTTGGTTATAACAAGTAGTTTCCATTAATAATATGGGAAGTGGCTTGCATAGTTGTTGGTAGTCGTTTATCACCTCCACAAAGTTACTCATAATGCTTGAACAAACTAGATTTTCAAGCAAAAATAGAATCACTTTCTGTGTTTGTGCGGTTGGAACACCCCGAACACTTGTTCATGGAAACTAGTCTTATAATAACAGCGTTGCAATTGAGCACATCACAGCTGGAATTGCGTATAGTAGGCCATTTAGGCCAAAATGGAATGAAAAAGCTCGACTTATTTTTCTGTAATTCTCCACAGATATGTATTGCTTCCTAGGCTTCGAGTTTGTGTAATGCCTGGTGTAGAAACATTATTATTTACTTTATCACACGTGGAAATTATATAAATCTAAAGAGTCTCGTGCTAGTATTTCTTGAAATTCTGTTTGATAAGGATTTTATAGTATATGAAAGTTATGAGAATATGTGTTCTCCGTATGCTCGTTATTCCAATAATTGAGAGAATTCATTACCTCGTAGTTGTATTTTGTTTTGGAGGTTGCCCTAGAAGCTTCCATTCTAGGAGATTGGCTACGTCACGAAAACATTGCTGCCATCTTTTCAGTGACCATACTGAAATATGTGAGTAGTGGTGACATATTGATGGCAGCTAGGATATTTTTGGATCCTTTTGTATTCATTTGACATGCCTGTGACTCGTTTCTTTTTGTGCTATCCAAGAGAGAGAATTTTCATTGATAGGGCTTGATGCCATCTTATCACCTACCATACTAAAATATGTGAATTAATGTAAATTGATCCATTGTTTATTTTATAATCCTATTTAAATTGCTGAATTGATGATTCCTTAGGCATGTGAATACAAAGCCTGTACAATGGATTCTGTGGGTTAAATCGTCAGTCAACAAGAGAAAGATGGATGCTATACAAAAGAGAAAAAGAAGGCATATGAAACAATGAAACCAAAGAGAATATCAAAGGAGGAGATAATTCGTCTAATGGAGGAAAAGAAACAACTCAAAGAAGTAAGTCATTACTCAAAAACTGCATATGAATATGTTTATATGTGGATGTGCTTGCATGTTTTTCATTTATTTGACACATTATTTAATCTACTTGATTCTTCTAAATTAGCAAGAGAAGCTTCTTACAGCTGCTTCAAAAGCCGAAGGTGCTGAGATGAAAAAATATAAGGAGATGCAGTAGTGGGAAATGGGGAAGTATACTCTAAAATCCATTGTAGGTGAAATTGACAAAAAAGTGGTCGAATTGGGATCAATTGGAGGTATGATCTTTCTTGATTTGTGTTTCTTTCTTTCTTCTTCCTTTGGAATCCACTCACCGCCTTCAAGGCGCATAAGTTATTTTTTCGCTTTTGTAGCTTAGGATTTTTGCTACAGCAACGATTTTTTATAAGTGATGGGTTATCTTACACTGACCTCTCTACTTCTCTGGTATTTTTTCAACAGATTTCTCAAGATGCATTTGGAAACGAGCAGAAGAAACAATGAAATAAAGGAATATCCCCAAAAAAAGAAAAGAAAAACAAACTCAAGAAAGCTATATATACAAAAAAAAAAGAAGAAGAAAAAAAGAAAAAAATGCAATATCTACAAGAGATAAGAAAAAGAAAAAAGCAATATCCACTCGCTAACTGGAGTTGTTGTTCTGGATACAGAGACAATGGAGTGCTTGGAAAACATTTTTTGCTGCTCGTAAGATGAAGACACAACCTACGATGTTGCTGCATGCAAAGGTACTTGGTTTGTGGTTTGCTGTTTAAGTGAGATGGCTATTGGTTAATTTTATTTTGGTTATAGCATGTAGTTTCCATCAATAATCTAGAAAGTGGCTTGCGTAGTTGTTGGAGTCGTCTATCATGTCCACAAAGTTACTCGTAGTAAGTCATAATGCTTGAATCAAACTAGCTTTTCAAATAAAACTGGAATCACTTTCTCTGCTTGTGCGGTTGGAACACCACGAACACTTGTTTATGGAAACCAGTCGTATAATAACAGCCTTGCAATTGAGCACATACACCTGGAATTGAGTATAGTAGGCCATTTAGGCCAAAATGGAACAGAACAATTGGCTTATTTTTCTTTAGTTCTCCACTGATATCTATTGCTTCCTAGAATTCCAATTTTTGTAATGCCTGGTGTAGAAGCATTATTATTTACTTTATCACACGTGGAAATTATATAAATTTAAAGAGGCTTGTGCCAGTATTTTAGGAAATTCTGTTTGCTAAGGATTTTATAGTATATGAAAGTCATGAGAATATGTGCTTCCATACGCTCATTATTCCAATAATTGTGTTAATTTATTCCCTCGTAGCTATAGTGTTGTTTTGGAGCTTGCTCAAGAAGCTTCCCATCTAGCAGATTGGGTACCTCATGAAAACATTGTTGCCATCTTTTCACTGACCATACTGAAATATGTGAGTGGGTGACATGTTGATGGCAGTTAGGATATTTCAAAATATTTTTTGATCCTTAGTATTCGTTTGACATGCCTGTGAGAAATTTCTTTCAATTAGGGATTGCCAATATGTGAATTAATGTAAATTGATCCATTATTTATTTTATAATCCTATTTAAATTGTGTATTGATGATTCCTTAGGCATGTGAAGACAAAGCCTGTACAATGGATTTTGTAGGTCAAATCCTGAGACGACAAGATAAAAATGGATGTTGTACAAAAGAGAAAAAGAAAGCATATCGTAGAATGAATTTTGTATCTATTTCCTTACTATTTATATCCTGCCAAATTTATTAAAATATTTTCAAATCAAATAATAAGTCAAATTTATGTGAGGAGCTCAACAACTTAGTTTAAGTATGATCTAAAATTAAATTTATTCTTTATGTAAAGTATTTGGTAATATAAGTAATTTACTTTGTAAAATATATTTTTATATATTGAGCTTGTAAATTGGATGATTTATGAAAGGTTATCTCACACATTATTTAATCTACTTGATTCTTCTAAAATAGCAAGAGAAGAATTAATGTGTGAATTAATGTAGATTGATCCATTGTTCTCATTCATTTAATTACCATGAATGCTATTTTAATACCACTCTTCAAACATATGGTGTATAAATATGTGAATTAACTAGAATGTTGCTCTTATCTCTGTTTTCCAATTTCCCTTAAAAATGATCGTTTTTGTGCTCTTGTTTCTAGTTGTTACATTCTGAATTATGTCTATTATTATCTTTTGATGTCGAATGACAAAGGAATAGGGGATCAATTAAGGCTCTTTTGGTTCCCTAAAAATTGGGCAGGAGAAAGAGGATGAGGGAATGCATTTTCAGTGTTACTTAGATAACAAATTAATGTAATTGTGCTCCTCTAGCTTAAGTAAGAATTAACGTAGGTTACGTGTTAAACCTGATGCATCGATCCTGCTACTCACATCTCATATTTCCCACTTATTGTAGGTAGAGTTCTCTGAGTTAACATATGTGAATATTGCAACTTTTTAGTTTCAGGGTTCCATCGCGTAAAAGCTATTGATGAAGAGAAATAACTTATAGAAAGAGGAGATATTGAATTTTATTGCTCTAAATCTATTTGTGGTGTTGCAAGGAATCAATAGAGGTTCTTTCTCTTGTATTTTGTTGTATGTATACTCTGTCCATTTTTAATTTATCATATTTAAGTGGGAGTAACTCTTCATTCG
The DNA here is from genome assembly GCF_026168435.1 of Sesamum indicum. Lineage (NCBI taxonomy): Eukaryota > Viridiplantae > Streptophyta > Magnoliopsida > Lamiales > Pedaliaceae > Sesamum > Sesamum indicum. Next base: position 12,343,549 of record NC_142662.1, on the reverse strand, counting down.
ATGGACTCAAAATCTTTGTCCAAAAGCAGTAAGTTCTGCGATCATTTTGTGGCTTTACTTAAAATATATTGCATTTTCATGTTATCATTTTTTCTTGGGAAGGTTGGTAAATTTTTTATGGCTTTACTTAAAATGTATTACATTTTCCTTCCAGACAAACGAGTAACTCTACTGTAGTGTTTTGTGGGGAAAGCGTTTGGCCAATAATTCTAGTAATTCGTTTTAATCTATTACTTTTTAATAGTTTTGTGTATTCAAGGGGATGTGATCATATAATATGCTTGAAGATAACACTTCCATGCATGCTCTTTCTCTCTTGTACCTTGTCCGTCTGGTTATCATGATATTCATTAATTAATATATCCTAAAATGTAATTAAATTTTGCACAAGTTAATTCTCTGTATTAATAAACTTTTATTCATGCTCTGTGAATATATTTTGATAAATTTGGGTATTTTAGTTATAGATTCTTTTTGTTACATATGGATAATTTGTTACAAATGGTAACTCCAATTCCTTTTTATTTGCATATATGAGTGAAAAACTGGAATTAGTTTAGAGATATGGTATACAATGTCTGTTCGAAATTTTAGCTTTTAGGTGGCTTTACTTAAAATGTATTATATTTTCCTACAATCATTTTCTCTTGCAAAGTTGGGTAAACTTTTGGTGGCTTTACTTAAAATATAATACATTTTCCTTGCATTTTTTCTTGACAAATGAATAAGTGATTTAGGTCAATTTTGTTGTTTACTAATTGTTAACTACAGTTTCTTTTTATTTGCATATATGAGTGAAAACGTGGAACTTAGTTTACAAATATAGTCTAAAATGATTTTCGGAAATTTTTTAGCTTCTACTCTGCCATGTGAATCCTTTTTGTCAAGTTATTGTGACCTAAATTCGGAGAGTTCTTCGAATGATTGTTAGTTGCTTATCATACCTCATTTGCTTGTTGTGAATGGTGGTACTATGGTTCTGATTCTTCACTCAAATGTGTACTTCTGAGTATTATGTACCCTATTAAAAAACTAAACCTACTTGCCAACTTTATCAATAGTTTTAAATTTCTTTCTTTGAACAACAATGAAGGTGAAGGTTAAGTTTAAAGACATAATGTAATGAAATAGGTAGAGTTAAGTATCTTTGTCCTTGTTCTGATATTGTTGGTAGAGTTATAGCTTTTTTGTTTGTGGGTTTCACCTCGTAAAGTCTTGAAGAAAAAAAATAACGGTAGTTGTAGAAAGAGGAGATATTGAATATTAATGCTCTAAATCTATTTGGAAACTATCCCCAATAGAGGTTCTTTTGTTTACTTTGTTGTATGACTAATTGTTGCAAACTTGTATTTGATTGGGAGTACATCTTCTGTTGGTGGACATGCAATCTTCCAAAAGCACCAGACACAAGTTCTGCGATCATTTTATCTTGGTAAGGTCAGTAAATGTTTTTAGTGGCTTTAGTTAAAATATATTTACTTATTCATGCTATCATTTTCTCTTGGGGAGGTTGGTAAATTTTTGTCGGCTTTACTTAAAATGTATTATATTTTATTTATATTTTTTCTTGACAAATGAGTAACTGATTTTTGTTTTCTACTAGTGTTTTGGGATAGTTCAGGGATGTGATCAAATGAAGGTTTTTAAAATGCCTTATAAGGTATTGATTTATTCTGTTTATTCATAATTATTGTGTGGTTAGTGACTAGTTAATTTTATTTAATAATAATTATCCCTTATTATTTATACCTTTTTTAAGAATTGCATAAGGAAATTTAAAAATATAATGTGAAGTGCTCAACTAATAGTTTATTATTTGTGTAAATAAATATCTATTAATCTAATAAAGTGTTTTCTAGAACTTTCTCGATTTGAAAAGTACTTATTTCAATTTTATTTTATTATTAACTAGTAATTATTTTTTACATATTACAATATCGAAAATTGAAAGGACAGTCCAATTCTATACCTATTAGGGAGATCCTGAAATGGATAATATTGTTTTTTTGTTTGCATTCACACGGTATAATTTTGGTCAAGTATTTACATATATTTTGTAAAATATTGACCTTGTAGAAATTTTATTTAATAAAACAAACTTTAGGGTGCAAGAAAAGTGGAGGGGAATTTCATACTTATATTTTTTCATTCACTGTAAACCAAATGTGAGGAGAGCTTAACTAATTTAAAATTAATTTATTATTTATGTGAAATAGAGTTGTGGTAGCATATTGGGTAACTCTATAGTATACTTGTTATTTTAGTGTACAAATGTAAAATTATATTTTTTACCTAAAAATATTTAAAATTATACTTAGGTCCTCCTTTTCATTTAAAATTATACTTATGTCCATCCTCTCTCAAGATTCTTTCTTTTTCTTTAATTACGCTTGATTTTCTTTCTTTAGACTTGGTTTGCATTTTGTGTTTTGCTCAATTTGGTATTTCCATGAGCTCCTTCTTAGGTTAGTGAATGTGGTTTCATTATCCCTATTTTATTTAATACAGGTATTGTTAATTTATAATTATCATGTGGTTAATTTAGGGATAAATTAGTTTTTTTTTATTTTATTATTATTTTTAATTTGCAAAAAAATTATTTGAAAGGATTCACCATCTTTTATTGCTACGAAGAAATCAAATGTAAGTGTAAAATATGTGGTAAATGTTTATTAGTATATTTTAAATAAATTTATTGTTAATTTTAAACAGAAATAAAGATAATAGTTCTCAATTTTGTTAATAAATTTCTCTTTATATTGGAAGGACTTGCCATTTATATTTGGTTTCCTCAGCATACCCTGTTATATTGTTTTACTTAACAGTTATTTATTAATTATTAATATAGTTGATTGTATAATTTATCTGGTTAATATACCAAGAGATGGATAAATGTGTTCTTTCTATTTTGTGAAATCTATCAAAATTATTTTCCGATCAAATAATAAGTCTAAAAACAAATTTCTAGTAATTTGTTTATTAAAATCCATTATAATTTAAAATTTTAATTTTATTATTTAAATTTCACTATTTAAAAAATAAAGTTTATTTATTATTATAATTTGTTGTCAAAGTTTATTTATTAATTGACGCATCATTTTTTTATAAATAATATTTTATATTTTAAAATGAAACTAAATCAAATGAAATTTATAGTTAATTTTAATTCTTTATGTAATTTTTTCAAATTTTTGTAAAATAAATTTGATTTATTATGATGTATGGGCGACGTTTATTAATATACTAAATTATTATTTAAATTCAGAAAATAATAAATAGGTATAAATTTATTAAATACAAATAATATATTATATTTAAAATTAATTTATTAATAGATATTTTCTACTATTATTTTCTCTTACGAAGGCTGTAAACTTTTGGTGGCTTTATTTAAAATATAATTATATTTTTGACAAATGAGTAAGCGATTTAAGGCTTTAATTTATTACTTTTTAATAGTTGAGTGTACCAAGGGGACATTATCATATGAGGGTTTTTTAATTCTTCATCATTTTTCTCTCCAACACAAGAATAATTTACGCTAGTTACCAATAATTAAAAATAAAAGTTGAAAATTGAATTTTAATTTTAATGAAAAGCATGTACTAAATTATTTGTAAACTCGATGTTATAAATTAAGTGATCGAAGGTGAACCGTATTACATTTGTATTTGTGTTTATGATTTTATATTATTGTGATGAGTATTTATGTTATAGAGTAAATTTGGTTCTTAAATTATTTAAGCTTATTTTATAAGACACAGAAAACATCTGATTAGCATAAGTAAAAGTAAATTATTTAATCAAATTAATTATTTTGTATTGGCATAAATTATTAATAAAACAATAATTTACTATAGTTAGAATAAAATTTAATTGCAAAACTTTATTTAATTAATGGATAAGAGATGCAAATTTTAGTTATTGAATTAATCCACATTTAAGACCAACCATAATTTATTATATTATCTGCTTTGGTCATCTCGTTTATGGATTAATTCAATAATTAAAATATGCATTTAATATTATGGATATATTTATAGTTTAAGTATGATCAAAATTAAATTTATTCTTTATGTAATTTACTTTGTAACATATATTTTCAGATAAGTAAATTGCATAATTTATGAAAGGTAAGAAAAATAAGTGAGATGGGATTTAGTGCTATTGTAATTTAAAAGTGTCAAGTTTAAAAATATAATGCGAAGGCCTCAATTTAAGTATAATTTAAAATTAATTTATTACTTATGTAAAATAAATTTCTAATAATCTGTGATAAATGTTTATTAAAATGTTCCCGGAAAATAATTTATTCTTTAAAGTTTCTCTCGAATAAACTTACGTTGAAAGAAGAAATGTTTACTAAATTAAATTTTGGTATTATTATGTTGAGTGTTTATATTATAGAATAAATTTTGGAACCACTTGTAAATTATTTAGCAGATTTAATATATATTTAGTTAATGATATTGATTTGTAGGTGTTATTATTTATCTTATTGGTAATAGGTATAGTTTCAATTTGGTTCTTTAGTTCTTATGTTTGGATCAATTTTGGTCCTGAATAGTTGGAAATTGAAAATTTTCTGCCTGTGAAAGAGAGAATTTTGATTATTTTTTAAAAATAAATATTATGTATTATGTATTATGTATTTTTTAAAAAAAATACAAAATTAATTATTTTGTATTTGCATAAATTATTAATAAAACAATAATTTTCATCCATTTCCAAATTATACAGAAATTTTTTTTTAAATAAGGGAATTGTAGAGATCCCGGCGCTTATAGATATCATCAGGAATGTACACAATATTTCTTGGCAGCCAGAGGAAAGTTAAATTTCAATTCCAAAGTGGATGAGGCGGCCCAAGTTACTGAAATTAATTTATTTTTCTACTATTATTTTCTCTTAAGAAGGCGGGTAAACTTTTGGTGGCTTTATTTAAAATATAATTATACTTTTCGTACATTTTTTCTTGACAAATGAATAAGCGATTTAGGGCTTTAATTTAATACTTTTTAATAGTTATTTATAAGAATAGTTTCAATTCTTATGTTTGGGCTTCAAAATTGGCTGCCAGTGAGAGTGAAGAGCCGTCTTTTCAAATTTACTAAATTAAATGATCGAAATTGAATCGTATTACCATATGGCCATGACCGAAGGTCATGGGGATCGAAAAAAATACTAAAAATTTAAATCCGGCCATGAGGCGGTAGGAAGAACCGACCATGTAGGCGGAATGCACAACAGTAAAAAGGTAAATCCGACCATGTAGGCGGAGTGTACAAAAATAAAAAGGTAAATCCAACCATGTAGGCGGAATGCAAGAAAGAATATTTTTTATTACGATAAATATAAAGAGAAACGAGTACCATAAAGAAAGACTAAGTTGGGAACCTTTTACGTAGGTTTAAACTAATAGGTATGAATTTTGGTCAGAAAATACCACACTAAAGCCCAAAATCAAAGCCAAAAATTGGCAAAACCGAGCAGCAATGGCAAGGCCCACCTCATTCATACCTATAATTTAAACCGACGACCCAGAGAGCCTTATCATTAAGTTCCCTCAATTTCTCCTTATGTTTATCAGTAATAAAAAATACTCTTTTTTTTTTTTTTTTCTTCTTATGCCAAATGAAAGTTTTATAACTAAGGAAAAAGAAAGAAATTACAAGTGGAAATGCCTCAGCTTCAACACATGAAGGCTTCCGAGGGCTTACAGAAAAAGGGGGGAGAAGGTTCTATTTATAACCAGTGGGTTCGGACTTGAAATCAATTCTTCACGTCCGCATGGCCTCCATCTGCCAAGTGTCCTCTCATTTTCGCCAAGTGTCCTCTCATTTTCGACACGTGTCATTCGGTCAATTTTTGTTGACTTGCCATGCTGTCAGTTCATTTCTTCATGAGTCTGGAGAAGCTACTTCCTTCCGACTCTGATCCCGACTGCTTGTGATCTTCTTTGTCTTCAGATGATTCTGAAATGTCCATTTTTTATTTTCCTTTTAGTGTCTCCCGGATTCCTTTAAAAAGATTGTCAAGGAATTCTTCTTGAGAAGATTTTTCAAATGGATTTTGAGCTTCCCCAGCGAGACAAGAAAATTTATTTCCCCATTTTTGCTTGAGGTCTCCATGGGAGAAGCAATTCCCGAAAAATTCTTTTTCAAATCATTTTCCATTTGCTTGAGGTATTCCTCAATCATCTGATTTTTAGTGATTACCCCCTTCTTATTCAGAATTCTCTGGGAGATATGCTCAAAAGGATTGGGTGCCTGATTTTCTTCCTTTTCTGCAAGAACTTTATATTCTTGTAATTTTTCCTCCATCTCATTGATGATCTTTTGACCATAGTATTTCTTGGTCTCGGGATCAATTTGCATTAGCTTGTTCCAGAATTTCGAACAAAACCTCCTTTTTATGCAAGGGATTTTCTGTAGGGTAATTCCTACCTCTGGCAGCCATTTCCAGATCCATGGGATAGAGAATTCAGTGAAGCCATTCCTTCTATCCATTTCCTTGATTTTTCTGCTTGTATTATTTTTGGCGAATAATTTAGCCATTCTGTATAATATTCCTGAAAGATTTCAGGAAGAATAGTAATTGATGGGCCGAAGCTTATCCACCATTGGTATACCCAATTTGGTATCTCTTGTTGAAAAACTAGTGGACAAATTTTGAAAAACCATGTATGTTTTCTTTTATAATTTTCATAAAGAAAAGCCTTATTGAACGCCTCAACATAATCCCAGTAGTTAAATTTTATTGTATTTTTTAACTCTGAGTGAAAGTATTCTTTTTCCCCTAAGGGGTTAATTCCCCATTCAACAGCAGTGATGAATTTTTTAATTACTGCTTTGGAATAATTGAACTCCTTCCCATTGCTAGAAAATGTGTGATTAATTTCAACACTTTGAGTAGCCTTAAGGATATATTCGTAATGTGCCCTAGGCTTATATGACCCTGTTGGAAAAGATGCAACATTAAGATACCTTTTCATTAGATACCATGGGTCATTTTCCCACCTCAAGTCATCATTCTCAAGGAGTATAATTATCTCGTGGTGTTCGCTAAATTTGTAATTAACCAATTCATCTTCATCTTCCTGCAACATTTTTGCATAAGAGGCTGATGATTCATCAGTCGTTAATTTCTTACGTTCCTTTTTAAATTCAAGGAACTGTTTGAAGAGTTCATTCTCTTCTTCAGGGATGTTATTAAATTTTCCTATTCCTGAAATATTTTCTCTTACTAAGGCTCTATTCCCATGCCTGGCAATATCACCGGCTCGGAACCTACCTCCTCTCTGATTAGAGGAGGAATTTCTTCCTCTTCCCCTTTGGGGGAGCATTCCTGAAAAACAAAGATGATTCATTAGCCTGCATAAAGACCAGCAATTTGCTGATGGTATAGCAAATTTGCTATCCAAAGTTGTTTCATACGATTTTCTGCAGTGACATTTGCATCTGAAAATTATATGAGAATGTCAGAAATTACTTCCTTGACTTTATCAATTCATTTTCTGATTATTTTTTGAATTCTTTTTAATCTTGTCTTATATTCAATTGGTTCGTCCCAAAATTTCCAATGGTAAATAGGCCAATGAACTCCATTCATAAAATATCTTTCTCCTATGACCATTTCTTCAATCCAACCATTTGGAATTGTTGAGAAAATATTCATTCCTCTAAATATTTCATTATCAAATTCATTCAGATTTATTTCCATCAATATATTCTCTTGAAAGGAAATCAGGGAGACTATTTGTCTCTCCTTTAATATATTCAATGGAGAAATTAAATGGGGCAAGATGTGCTTGCCATCTAGCAAACATTTGTTTAGAAACATCATGTTTAAAATCTTTATTAAACATAAATTTAGCAGCAGAACAATCTGTCCTAATGGTGAATTCTTGATTAAGTAAATCATCTTGAAATTTTAAAACACATTTAACAATTGCAAGAACTTCTTTAGCAACCGTAGCATAATTTCTTTGGGCTGCTTTCCATTTCCCTGAATGGAATCTAACTAAGAATTCTTGTTTATTTTTATCAATTTGTTTTAGTATTCCTCCAAATCCAATATCAGAGGCATCTGTTTCAATAATTTTCTTCCAATTTGGATTAGCAAGAGTTAAACATGGTCATGATTTTACCTTTTGTTTTACCTTTTGTTTAATTAACCTAACTGCTCTTGTATGTTCATTAGTCCATTCTGATGGATTCTTCTTAAGCCTATCATACAATATTGCTGTATCTTGGGCAAGGTTCTTATAGTAGGGGGCTATATAATTTAGACTGCCTAGAAATCTTTGTAGTTGAGTTTTGTCAGTAATTTTATCAGGGAATTTATCAGCGAATTCAATACTTCTATTGATGGGTATAATCTCTCCCTTTTCAATATGATGGCCAAGAAATCTGAGTTTTGTTTGAAAAATGCTCATTTTTTATTTTGATAAAACCAAACCATTTTGGATAACTAAGGTTTTAAACATTTCTAAATGCTTAAAATGGTCCTCAATACTATTTGAGAACAGTAAGATATCATCAATATAAACAATGATAAAATTAGAGAATTGATTAAAAATATCATTCATAATATTTTGGAATTCTGAAGGAGCATTTTTTAGTCCAAATGGCATCACATTCCATTCATAATGTCCAAATGGGACTGTGAATGCTGTTTTGTATCTATCTAATTCATTTATTTGAATTTGCCAATATCCTGATTTCAAGTCAAATTTTGAGAAAATTATTGCCCTATGTAACCTGTCTAACAAGTTCTTTTTATTAGGAATCGGATACCTTATCCATTTTAAGACTTTATTAAGAGGTTTATAATTTATTACGAGTCTAGGTTTTCCTCTTTCTTTTTCTGCATGTTTGTTAACATAAAATGCAGTATATGACCATGGTGACTTTGAAGATCTAATTAGTTTTTTTCTCAATTAAAGAGTTAATTTCATTTTTACATAATTCTAAGTATTCACTATTCATTTGGCATGGTCTTGCCTTAGTGGGGATGTTTGCTTCTGAAAATTCACTTTCATAAGGAAGGTTAACAATATATTTTTTTCTATGCCAAAGTGCATTGGGATGTTATCACATATTTCTAGTTCAAATTTATTTTGGATCATTTTAATCTTCCCTTGTAATTTAGGATTTTTAAGTAATTCATTTATCTGTATTGAATTTATTTCTTCCTTAATAAAGCATATTTGGTTAGTTTTAGATATTATTAAATCTTTTATTTCATTTATAACCCTGTCTATTGGTTGGGTGATGAATTCAAATTTTATTATTTCATTATCATAGGTTCCTATTATACCCTTTTCATTAATATTTTTTATCGGAAAAATCTTTTTAAGGAAAGGTGTTCCAAGGATAATTTCATTTGTTAAATCTTTTATTAGCAAGAAGCTTGTTGGAATACATTTTTTATTATTACATATGTAAGCTTTTGGAATTTTAAAGCTTATATTTAGTTTTTGGCCATTGGCAGATGATAAAGAGTGGGTCGTTTTTTCAAAATACCTAGTAGGTATAAGGCCTTCTTTAATACAGTTAATATCTGCTCCACTGTCAATAAGAGCCGTAAATGTTTTCCTAAAATTGTTATTTATTAAGAGATCAATTTTGACATTCCATTTTTGACTAGTGACTATTTCTAAAGTGGATAAAAATTCTTCCTCGTATTTTTCTTCTTCTATTTCCTTATTCTTATTTTCTTCTTCTATTTCTTTATTCTTACTAATTTCAATCCTTTCAAGTCTGTTTGTAAGAGACTGGTTGTATTTTTTAATATTCTTTATTTCTTCTTTTAACTTTTCGACTTCAATTTTGAGATCCTCTATAGTAGAGGGGTCTAATGGAATGTTTTTCATTAAGTAATTTCTTGACCTCAGCTATTGTATATGGTTCAAAGGGTTTATTAATAGTCCTATCATGAAATGGGACAGGCTCAGATGTGGAGGCATTATTACTATCAATCTTGCTTAGGATAATGTCCCTAACTTCAGGATCCTTTATTTCCCTAAGTAATTCAATAATATGATTATCTGTGAGAACATTTATTTTTCCCATTTCTTTAAATTTTGCCATTAATTCATAAAATTCTTGATGTGAATTTTCTTCCTGCCTACATGAGCAAGATGGCTCTTCTTCTTCAGATTCAGAAGTGGTTGATGAATATTCAAAATTCTCTTCGATATTTTTAAGTTCATTTTGCTCTTCCGATTCTTCTGATTCAGAAGATTCTTCTTTTTCAGAAGATTCTTCTTTTTCCGAAAATATTACATTGAGTATTTCTTGTTTTTCTTCTTCTTGTAAATTAAGATTATTTATTTTCTTTTTCAGCCTTCTAGCTTTTTTGTTTCTGCATCTATTAGCAAGATGATCTGTTTCTCCACAAATATAGCATCTTCTTATTTTCTTTGTGGTATTATTCTTAGCCTTTCATTCATTTTTTCTAGCTAAGTCTTTTTCTTTATTTATTTCTTTTGTACCTTTTTTCCTTAAACCTTGAAGTTCTATTCCTAGAGATTTTTTATCTATCGGATGGTTTCATTTCCATCCCAAATTGGGCACAAAACTGTCCTAATTGGCTTTTCTCTGTCAAATTTTGTCTTTTAATTTGTTTATTTAATCTAATTTCGTTGCATAAATTTAATCCTTCCTGAATGCAGGTTCCAATTAACTTCCCATAAGTATATTGATTATAGTTGATGTGCAGGTCTCCTTTTCTTAGGACATTTCTAACCCTTTCTGCAAAAAGATGAGGGAGGCCGTCTATAAATTTAGACTTCCAATGAGAATCATTTGACTCTGGGAGTTCCATTACTCTACTGAGGAATACATCTTTGTACCATCTAAATGAAGTTAATGTTTTACATTTTAAATTCTGTAAAAGTGTTCGAATATTTTCACTATTATCTGACCATCTACCTGTAAAATGCTCAACTATGTTTATGGCTAATGTATAAACTGCTTTCTCTTCTGAGATATTATTTTCAATTTTCACTGTATTTAATATTTCATCTTTATCAGTTTGGCTGAGATAATTATCCCACCATCCCTTTAATTGGCCAGTAAATCCAGCTATGATCATTTTAGCAATAGCTTTATCGGAATGATTATTTCCTTTACAAATAGTACTGTACATCATCATTCTATGTATAGTATTATAAATTTGTCTTTCTGTAAATCCATCAATGTTCCATTCATAAATTTGTTTCCCATTATAACTATTTTGGTCAATTATCTCTTGTTCTTCATAAAGGACATCTTGGGGTGTTGGCCTAGGATAATAAAATTTGGTTTGCATTGGCTTCCTAGCGAATTTTTTTATTTTGTTAATTTCCTCCATAAATTCGTCTTCATAATCCTTAGGATCTCCTTCATTATTTAGAGTATTAAATTTTAGAGTTTTAAATTTCTAATCTAATAGCTTTTCTAGGTCTCCTATAAGTTTTAAATTAAAACCTACAATATCCGGGGGTGGTTGTATTGAGGGTCTTGCGATAATTTCTCCTCTTGTCTCTTCAACTATTGTTTTAGTTGAGTTAATTTCCTTTTGCCAATTCTTTTGCCACTCCATAATCTTATCTATCTTATTATTTAATTCCATAATTTGTTCTCCTATAACATTTAAGTATAAGTTGGCATAATTTTGCTTCTTTAGTAACTCATTTATTTCTGTTATTGTAACTATTAAGGTGTTATCTTCAATTAATTTGGAAAATGCTTTAAAATTAATCTCAGTTTCATTAGAATTCATTTTGAAAGGCTGTTGAGGGGGAAAGACATTATTAAGGATTTTCCCGTTTTCTAGGAAATATTTTCTCTCTAACACATTTAAATATTGTTTTGAATATTTGGTTATAAACCATGGAACAAAGGTAACTTTCTTATTCCATACAGATAGTTCCTTATAGAATTGATTTGAAATCTCATTTTGTTTGTCAGGTGGGAAATTTTTAAAAAACCATTTTCAAAAGGGTTCCCACCTTTGTTTAGAAAATTCTCCCTTAATTTCTTTTCTAGCCAGGGATCCCGGACTAAAGTCGATCATGTCTGTATAATTTTCCAATGGAATTTCATAGGCAATTATGTCTTGTGTGTTCATTTATAAACAAAAATTCGTTTCTGAAGTTAATTCTTCATTTAGTTTAGGATCCTTATATACTCCTTTAACAATATTATTTGGTTGTATCCTTATTTCTTCAACCTTATCATAATTTGAGCTATTAGTCTCTTCTCTGATCTGGGATGTGGATGCCCTAGATGGGGTTGTCACCTCTATTGGTGATATATAAGACATATTAGAATATCTTGAAGAGCAACTTCTTAAATATTTTGACTGATTAACAAAATCTATTATAACATTCCCTTCTGGATTTTGTAATATATTAGTGTACATACTTTCAGTATTACTTTTAATGGGGACCTCCTTCTCAATTACCCAATGTTCTGGAAACTCTACTTCACTCCATTTTATTTGTCTCCTAGTATTAATCCTTGAATTTTGTAAATTTGTTTCAAAGAATACTGTTTGTTCAAGAGTTTTATTATCTTGTGTCTTACAATTAGGATTAAGTGTATGGAGAAGCTTATAGTAAATTCTATAACATATACATATTAATTCTGATCCAGGTGTATAATTATATCCATGGGTCTTAACATTTAACGTTAGTGCATCAAGTATATTAACATCCGACATAGATAACTGTAGATTTGGGTAAACATTAAAAAATACTGGCCCATGGGCTAGACTAGATTGGATTATTCCTATTAGAGATTTCTTCCAGTCTAAATTTCTGGCATCTCTTAGGGCAGCTAAAAAGCTTTCTGGTAAACCTTCTAATGTTAGAGGCTTAAAGGCTATTTGAACAAGACCAATATGTAAAAATTTATATTCTTCTTGGTAATGCCTTATATCCATAGAATCCAAAAGTTTTATTACTTTTTCCTCATTATCAAGAGAGATAGATTCTTCAGTAGTTTTTACTACTTGTTTAGTTTTCCAGAAATCAAATCTTCCGAAATTGTAAATTAATCTAGGATTTACTTTAGGAATTGTCCACTTATTTAGTTGATCTAAATTCCTTGGGAGTTCATACTCCTATCCCATCACGGTGATGGGATAGACGGCTGGCATGTACCAGCCTTTATTAAAGGCTGGTACGTTGGCCAGCCTTTAATAAAGGCTGGTAGGTCGCGTACCAACCTTATTAAAGGCTGGTAGGCGACCTACCATAATAAATGCCTCTTGCCGAGCCTATAAATATGCGTGATGCCCTTGTTTCCGTCATAGTGTTTCAAGTAGCATAATCCCTCGTTCATCCCATATCAAATACGAAAATTATTTTTACGTAGAAACTTGCAAAAAAATGTCAACTTCATCTTCTCGCATTGAGATTTTTTTGTATTTTGGTGGTGAATTATCGAGCGATGGATGGTCTGTTACATATGATCAGACGCCCATTGCAGCGATGAGGATCCCCCGTTCATCCAGTTATGATCAATTTTTGTCAAAAATCTATAAAAAAAATAGTGTTGATAGCTCCCGATTTTCGTTGAATGTTTCTGCAAAACATTCGTGCCAATACCTAGGGCGAATTAAGGAAACACTGATACCAATAAAGGACGACGATATATTGTCATTCTTTACTGATCCTACAGCTGGATTTCCACTAATGGAAATATTCGTCGAAACGGTGGAAATCCAGCACGACGATGCTCCACAAATTGGCCGAGGTTGGGGAGCTTTCGATTCCCGGCAGTTGGTGGATGACAACTCACAAATGAGTCAACAGTGGGGGGAATACATGGCGATGTTATCGAGCCAAGGATTTCCGTCATCTTCCAACTACGAAAATTTCACAGGTACCTATAACTCTAATTTCGATGCAGGTACTTCTAACCCCGATTTTGGTGCAGGCACATCAAATTATGATACAGAGTGTTATACTCCGAATGTGGTGTCACAAGGGCTCGATAATATTGAACTTAATTACATAGAGCCCACCTACTCACATACTCCATCCACCTCCCATTTTATACCAACTTCTGCACAACACATTGCCGAGCCAGAAGACCCTATTGCAGACAGCCTAGCTAATGAATCAGATGCAGCTTCTGAACCGGATGAAGTGGATTACCCAATTCCACCTGAGGATGGAATAGAAGATGTTGACATAAATGTTGTCGCCGAAAATGTTGCACAAGGTACGTCAACATCATCTCAACCGGTTACGCCACAACGAACTTCTCAGGAAACATTTTACCGCTCCATACCATTTTTCGAACAAACATTCCCGAAGGTACCAGTGGATTCCATTGATGTACCGAACTTAAGGTATGAAAAATTTTATGACAAAAACGAAGGCAGACTTGATGTGGGAATGCTTTTCAAAAATAAAGAAGCTTTAATCGAGGCGGTGAAAGATCACTCAATACGATATGCCCGACGCGAGTATTGGGTACCTGAGAGTTCAAAGACCAAGTGGAAAGTATTGTGTAGGCATACCACCGAAGGTATATATATATATATTTTTGTCGTATATGTCTAAGCATACAAAATTATTCGACTGATTCGTGTTTATTTTTTTCAGCTATGCAGTGTAGATGGGAGCTGCGAGGCATGTTACAAACCAAAAATGGGAAGATGGACAATAACAAAATACGGAGGGGACCATACATGTATATTGAATCAATGTCCCTCGAACACGGTAATTTAGATAGAGTATATGTTGCTTCTTTATTGTTAGGACATGTAAAATGCAACCCGTCGTACGGAATCAAGCATGTCATCCAGACTGTGAAAGACCATACCGGATACGATATAGCATATCAAAAGGCATGGTACAGTTTGAAGATGGCACGCGAGATGGTTTATGGCACATGGGAGAGCTCCATTCAAAAGCTACCCAAATACTTGGGAGCTCTCCAAAAATATAATCCAGGAACGATTGTTGAATGGCAACATAAAGCCCGCGACACATCAACCGGTGCATATGTGATAGGGTACGTATTCTGGGCGTTCAAGCCGTGTATTAAAGGGTTCCAACACTGTCGCAACCTTATCAGTGTAGATGGGACCCATCTATACACAAAGTACAAGCACAAGATGTTGATTGCTGCTGCCATGGATGGAAATCAACAAGTACTTCCTCTTGCTTTTGCAATTGTCGATGAAGAATCACTTTTATCTTGGAAGTGGTTTCTTAGACAATTGAGCAGACACATTATACGAGGGCGATGGGGTATCTGCCTTATTTCTGACCGCCATGCTGGTATCACAAGAGCTGTACGTGAATGTCCGGATTTCGTGCCACCTAACGGCGTGCACCGATATTGCTTGCGGCATGTGTGTTCCAATTTCAACAGTAAATACAAAAATGTTGTGCTTAAGGATCTTTGTTGGAGAGCTGGCTCTGAATATCAGATCAGAAAATTCAATCGCATTATGGAGGAGATAAAGAGTCAGTCCCTCGAGGCGTTTCATTGGTTAGATAGGATTGACAAGGAAAAATGGACAGCATCACATGACGGTGGATAGCGATGCGGAATTCTGACGACAAATATGTCGGAATGCATAAATGGAGTATTGAAAGGGGCTCGCCGCCTACCGTTGACAACAATTGCTGAGATGACGTTTCAGCGAAGTGTCCATTATTTCCGTGAGAGGTTAGCAAGAAGTACTGTAATGTTGACCAACAACCAACTGTGGACGGATTTTGCATATAAGATGTTCACACGTTGGCATCAAAATTCTGTTGAACATACCGTCACCAAATACCATCAGTTCTAACAGTCCGCCTCGGTTGTTACAAGACGTCACGGTGGACATCGAGTCAACACCCATGTTGTCAAAATTGCGAACCGAGAATGTTCTTGCGGCAAATGGACTCAATTTGGTATACCTTGCAGTCACGCTCAAAAGGTATGCGCTGCATTCATGATTAATGCTGCATCAATGGTGAAGGATTATTACGATATAATGACTTATAAGAATACATATTCTAAGTCATTTGAACCTGTACATTCCGAAGATTATTGGGATGTACCGGGATTTGAGTTGGTCCACGATCCTACTATTTACATCTCTTCGCGCCCTGGTCGAAATCAAACAACACGTATTCACAACGAGATGGATTGGGCGCAAAGGCGTGCACGACACAATCGGATGTGCCAGTACTGGGTAGCCAGGATTAATTGTATACCTTTTGTATTTTTTACAATTGTACAAAAATATACACTTTTACATTTATACATTTAATGTCATGTTTTACAATTGTACAAAATAAATAACTATTACATTTGTATCCTTAATTGTAATTTTTTAAGTTAATGCAATGTTAATTTTATTAATTTTGGATTTTAGTATGTTGTTAAAATTAATTATATATAAATTAAATTATATAATAATAATTTAAACGAAAAAAAAAAGCAAAATTCCCCAAGTCGGGATTCAAAATCCCGACTTGAAGTCGGGGTTTTGTTTCCCGACTTGGGGAATTCTGCATTTTTTTCCATTAATTTAATGACGAGTCGCGATTTCAAATCGCGACTCGTCATGTTTGTGTTATTGATTTAAATAAAATTATAATAAAATATTTTTTTTTAAATAAAAAAATAATTAACTCTGGGCTTCAATACTTTCGGACTCGCTAAAGATTCCACGTCACTTATTCATCCTATGGCTTGCTATTCTTGGCAAGCTGCCTACGACAGACAAACCATGGTTATCTCACTTTGGCAATTGCATACTTTGTAACGAGGGGGCAACAGAGACACATTCACACCTTTTCTTCCAGTGCAGATTTAGCAAACAGTATCTCACAGCAATACGAAGAAAGGTACGATTTCACTGGCCCAATAGAGACTAGGCGAACGACATTGAGTGGGCGAACGCAGATGGAGGGGTAAGCACATCGTTAACATAGCTTATCGAGCACTACTAGCATCTTCTGTTTACCACATTTGGAAGGAGAGAAACCTGAGATGTTTTGAGCACGTTGAGAGGACTCCGAGCACCATGGCGCTATTGATAGTTGATGATGTCAGGCAACGGATCATTAGTATTTCATTAGCTAGTTCTGTCAGTACACGAGCTTTGTATAGACTATGGCGTATCCCTTGGCCAGTCGAGGGAGAAACCACCTGATGATCAGTTTGTTATACTGTACCATTTTTCACTTAATGAAACTTACATTTACCAAAAAAAAAAAAAAGAATTTTATTTATGGAAGGATCCATGGCACACCCTTGGACCACTCATAAACAGATTCCCACGAGGGCCTTCCAGATTGGGTTTGCATGAGAATGCTATAATGAATTCAGTTATCCATGAGAATTAACACCAGTGGCCATTGATTACGGACATGGAGGGCTTAGAGATTAATCACACACTGCCTCGTATCTATGGAGGATTAGATCGGATTATTTGGAGATTTATGAATGGGAGCCCCACCACTCAGGAGCTTTATCGGCTTATGATGCCACCGGGACCGAAAGTAGACTGGACTTCACTACTTTCAGGCCCTCTGAAGATTCCTCGTCATATGTTCATCCTGTGGCTTGCGATTCTGGAGAAGCTGGCCACAACGGATAAACCATGGTTATCCCACCTTGGGCATTCCGTACTTTGCAATGATGACATGGTCAAATCACACGACCACTTGTTCTTCCACTGCAGATTTAGTAGACGATGCATCAGCACTATACGACGCATGGTACGATTTCAGTGGCCAAATTGGGAATGGACACAAGATATTGTATGGGGGGCACGAAAATGGCGTGGGAAACATATCATCAACATTGCATACCGTGAACTATTAGGATCGTGTGTTTATCATATTTGGAAGGAGAGGAACACTAGAAGATTTGAGCAAGTTGAGAACCCTCCTAGCGTGGTAGCAAACCTGATTATGGAAGATATACGCCAGCGCATAATTAGTCTAGAACACCATAGCTCTGTTAGCACACGTGCATTATATAGACTATGGCGGATCCCTTGGCCTGTCGAGTGAGAGACCTGACGAGGGGCATTGTTGTACCATTTTTTTCCTTTATTAATGAAAATTACATTTTACCAAAAAAAACTGTGCAAAACAGCTAATTTTTGAACAATCTCAGAATTCGACGAAGCTTGACCCAAACGTTGGTCTAGACCCAAGCATTTGTATTGTAAATTTGTTAAGCAATAGTAATAACTCCAAGTTAGTATAAAAGGGAAACAAACCTGTTTTAATAAAATCGTGGAAAACAGCTAAATTTTGAGCGTTCTCAGAATTCGACGAAACTTGACTCAAACATAGGTCTAGACCCAAGAATTTGTGTGTTAAATTTTCTAAGCGAAATAATAACTACAAGTTAGTATAAAAGGGAAACAAACTTGCTTTAATAAAACCGTGCAAAACAGCTAAATTTTGAACGTTCTCAGAATTCGACGACACTTGACCCAAACGTTGGTCTAGATCAAAGCATTTGTGCTGTAAATTTGCTAAGCGTAATAATAACTACAAGTTAGTATAAAAGGGAAACAAACATGCTTTAATAAAACCGTGCAAAACAACTAACTTTTGAACGTTTTTCAGAATTTGATGAAACTTAAACCAATCGCAGGTCTAGACCCAAGCATTTGTATTGTATATTTGCTAAGTGTAATAGTAACTAAAAGTTAGTATAAAATGAAAACAAACTTGCTTTAATAAAACTGTGCAAAACAGCTAAATTTTGAACGTTCTCAGAATTCGACGAAACTTTACCCAAACGTTGGTCTAGATCAAAGCATTTGTATAGTAAATTTGCTAAGCGTAATAATAACTACAAGTTAGTATAAAAGGGAAACAAACTTGCTTTAGTAGAACTGTTCTAAACAGCTAAATTTTGAACGTTCTCAGAATTCGACAAAACTTGACCCAAACGTAGATCTAGACCCAAGCATTTGTGTTACACATTTGCTAAGCGTAATAATAACTAAAAGTTAGTATAAGAGGGATACAAACTTGCTTTAATAAAATCGTGCAAAACAACTGAATTTTGAACGTTCTCACAATTCGGCGAAACTTGACCCAAACGTAGATCTAGACCCAAGCATTTGTGTTATGCATTTGCTAAGCGTAATAATAGCTACAAGTTAGTATAAAAGGGAAACAAACTTGTTTTAATAAAATTGTGCTCTTATGTGCATAAAACTATGCGAGGTCATCCGATGTGACAGGACGTCGATATGGGTGGATTGGTTGATTAGTGGACGCTTACGGGATAGTTATCGGATCATAAGGGGCCATGGGGATGGAGGAAACTCTTGCGTTTGCGTACTTGGATACGATCTATCGTTGAATACCGCATTGGTGATGGGAGTGAATTTTATTTATGGAAGGATGCATGGCACACCCTTGGACGACTCATAGATTCCCACGAGGGCCTTCCAGATTGGGTTTGCATGAGAATGCTACAATGAATTCAGTTATCCATGAGAATCAACGGCAGTGGCCATTGATTACGGACATGGAGTGCTTAGAGATTACTCACACACTGCCTCGTATCTATCGAGGATCAGATCGGATTATTTGGAGATTTATGAATGGGAGCCCCACCACTCAGGAGCTTTATCAGCTTATGATGCCACCGGGACCGAAAGTAGACTGGACTTCACTACATTCAGGCCCTCTGAAGATTCCTCGTCATATGTTCATCCTTTGGCTTGCGATTCTGGAGAAGCTGGCCACAACGGATAAACCATGGTTATCCCACCTTGGGCATTGCGTACTTTGCAATGATGACATGGTCGAATCACACGACCACTTGTTCTTCCACTGCAGATTTAGTAGACGATGCATCAGCACTATACGACGCATGGTTCGATTTCAGTGGCCAAATCGGGAATGGACACAAGATATTGTATGGGGGGCACGAAAATGGCGTGGGAAACATATCATCAACATTGCATACCGTGCACTATTAGGATCGTGTGTTTATCATATTTGGAAGGAGAGGAACACTAGAAGATTTGAGCAAGTTTAGAACCCTCCTAGCGTGGTAGCAAACCTGATTATGGAAGATATACGCCAGCGCATAATTAGTCTAGAACTCCCTAGCTCTGTTAGCACACGTGCATTATATAGACTATGGCGGATCCCTTGGCCTGTCGAGGGAGACTCCTGACGAGGGGCATTGTTGTACTATTTTTTTCCTTTATTAATGAAAATTACATTTTACCAAAAAAAACCGTGCAAAACAGCTAATTTTTGAACGTTCTCAGAATTCGACGAAGCTTGACCCAAACATTGGTCTAGACCCAAGCATTTGTATTGTAAATTTGTTAAGCAATAGTAATAACTCCAAGTTAGTATAAAAGGGAAACAAACTTGTTTTAATAAAATCGTGGAAAACAGCTAAATTTTGAGCGTTCTCAGAATTCGACGAAACTTGACCCAAACGTAGGTCTAGACCCAAGAATTTGTGTGTTAAATTTTCTAAGCGAAATAATAACTACAAGTTAGTATAAAAGGGAAACAAACTTGCTTTAATAAAACCGTGCAAAACAGCTAAATTTTGAACGTTCTCAGAATTCGACGACACTTGACCCAAACGTTGGTCTAGATCAAAGCATTTGTGCTGTAAATTTGCTAAGCGTAATAATAACTACAAGTTAGTATAAAAGTGAAACAAACATGCTTTAATAAAAACGTGCAAAACAACTAAGTTTTGAACGTTTCTCAGAATTCGACGAAACTTGAACCAATCGCAGGTCTAGACCCAAGCATTTGTATTGTATATTTGCTAAGTGTAATAGTAACTAAAAGTTAGTATAAAATGAAAACAAACTTGCTTTAATAAAACTGTGCAAAACAGCTAAATTTTGAACGTTCTCAGAATTCGACGAAACTTTACCCAAACGTTGGTCTAGATCAAAGCATTTGTGCTGTAAATTTGCTAAGCGTAATAATAACTACAAGTTAGTATAAAAGGGAAACAAACTTGCTTTAGTAGAACTGTGCTAAACAGCTAAATTTTGAACGTTCTCAGAATTCGACAAAACTTGACCCAAACGTAGATCTAGACCCAAGCATTTGTGTTACACATTTGCTAAGCGTAATAATAACTAAAAGTTAGTATAAGAGGGATACAAACTTGCTTTAATAAAATCGTGCAAAACAAATGAATTTTGAACGTTCTCACAATTTGGCGAAACTTGACCCAAACGTAGATCTAGACCCAAGCATTTGTGTTATGCATTTGCTAAGCGTAATAATAACTACAAGTTAGTATAAAAGGGAAACATACTTGTTTTAATAAAAATGTGCTCTTATGTGCATAAAACTATGCGAGGTCATCTGATGTGACAGGACGTCGATATGGGTGGATTGGTTGATTAGTGGACGCTTACGGGATAGTTATCGGATCATAAGGGGCCATGGGGATGGAGGAAACTCTTGCGTTTGCGTACTTGGATACGATCTATCGTTGAATACCGCATTGGTGATGGGAGTGAATTTTATTTATGGAAGGATGCATGCTACACCCTTGGACCACTCATAGATAGATTCCCACGAGGGCCTTCCAGATTGGGTTTGCATGAGAATGCAACATTGAATTCACTTATCCACGAGAATCAATGGCAGTGGCCATTGATTACGGACATGGAGTGCTTAGAGATTACTCACACACTACCTCGTATCTATGGAGGATCAGATCGGATTATTTGGAGATTTATGAATGGGAGCCTCACCACTCAAGAGTTCTATCAGCTTATGATGCCACCGGGACCGAAAGTAGACTGTACTTCACTACTTTCAGGCCCTCTGAAGATTCCTCGTCATATGTTCATCCTTTGGCTTGCGATTCTGGAGAAGCTGGCCACAACGGATAAACCATGGTTATCCCACCTTGGGCATTGCGTACTTTGCAATGATGACATGGTCGAATCACACGACCACTTGTTCTTCCACTGCGGATTTAGTAGACGATGCATCAGCACTATACGACGCATTGTTCGATTTCAGTGGCCAAATCGGGAATGGACACAAGATATAGTATGGGGGGCACGAAAATGGCGTGGGAAACATATCATCAACATTGCATACCGTGCACTATTAGGATCGTGTGTTTATCAAATTTTGAAGGAGAGGAACATTAGAAGATTTGAGCAAGTTGAGAACCCTCCTAGCGTGGTAGCAAACCTGATTATGGAAGATATACGCCAGCGCATAATTAGTCTAGAACTCCCTAGCTCTGTTAGCACACGTGCATTATATAGACTATGGCGGATCCCTTGGCCTGTCGAGGGAGACTCCTGACGAGGGGCATTGTTGTACCATTTTTTTCCTTAATTAATGAAAATTACATTTTACCAAAAAAAACCGTGCAAAACAGCTAATTTTTGAACGTTCTCAGAATTCGATGAAGCTTGACCCAAACGTTGGTCTAGACCCAAGCATTTGTATTGTAAATTTGTTAAGCAATAGTAATAACTCCAAGTTAGTATAAAAGGGAAACAAACTTGTTTTAATAAAATCGTGGAAAACATCTAAATTTTGAGCGTTCTCAGAATTCGACGAAACTTGACCCAAACGTAGGTCTAGACCCAAGAATTTGTGTGTTAAATTTTCTAAGCGAAATAATAACTACAAGTTAGTATAAAAGGGAAACAAACTTGCTCTAATAAAACCGTGCAAAACAGCTAAATTTTGAACGTTCTCAGAATTCGACGACACTTGACCCAAACGTTGGTCTAGATCAAAGCATTTGTGCTGTAAATTTGCTAAGCGTAATAATAACTACAAGTTAGTATAAAAGGGAAACAAACATGCTTTAATAAAACCGTGCAAAACAACTAACTTTTGAACGTTTCTCAGAATTCGACGAAACTTGAACCAATCGCAGGTCTAGACCCAAGCATTTGTATTGTATATTTGCTAAGCGTAATAGTAACTAAAAGTTAGTATAAAATGAAAACAAACTTGCTTTAATAAAACTATGCAAAATAGCTAAATTTTGAACGTTCTCATAATTCGACGAAACTTTACCCAAACGTTGGTCTAGATAAAAGCATTTGTATAGTAAATTTGCTAAGCGTAATAATAACTACAAGTTAGTATAAAAGGGAAACAAACTTGCTTTAGTAGAACTGTGCTAAACAGCTAAATTTTGAACGTTCTCAGAATTCGACAAAACTTGACCCAAACGTAGATCTAGACCCAAGCATTTGTGTTACACATTTGCTAAGCGTAATAATAACTAAAAGTTAGTATAAGAGGGATACAAACTTGCTTTAATAAAATCGTGCAAAACAACTGAATTTTGAACGTTCTCACAATTCGGCGAAACTTGACCCAAACGTAGATATAGACCCAAGCATTTGTGTTATGCATTTGCTAAGCGTAATAATAACTACAAGTTAGTATAAAAGGGAAACAAACTTGTTTTAATAAAATTGTGCTCTTATGTGCATAAAACTATGCGAGCTCATCTGATGTGACAGGACGTCGATATGGGTGGATTGGTTGATTAGTGGACGCTTACGGGATAGTTATCGGATCATAAGGGGCCATGGGGATGGAGGAAACTCTTGCGTTTGCGTACTTGGATACGATCTATCGTTGAATACCGCATTGGTGATGGGAGTGAATTTTATTTATGGAAGGATGCATGGCACACCCTTGGACCACTCATAGATAGATTCCCACGAGGGCCTTCCAGATTGGGTTTGCATGAGAATGCAACATTGAATTCACTTATCCACGAGAATCAATGGCAGTGGCCATTGATTACGGACATGGAGTGCTTAGAGATTACTCACACACTACCTCGTATCTATGGAGGATCAGATCGGATTATTTGGAGATTTATGAATGGGAGCCTCACCACTCAAGAGTTCTATCAGCTTATGATGCCACCGGGACCGAAAGTAGACTGTACTTCACTACTTTCAGGCCCTCTGAAGATTCCTCGTCATATGTTCATCCTTTGGCTTGCGATTCTGGAGAAGCTGGCCACAACGGATAAACCATGGTTATCCCACCTTGGGCATTGCGTACTTTGCAATGATGACATGGTCGAATCACACGACCACTTGTTCTTCCACTGCGGATTTAGTAGACGATGCATCAGCACTATACGACGCATTGTTCGATTTCAGTGGCCAAATCGGGAATGGACACAAGATATAGTATGGGGGGCACGAAAATGGCGTGGGAAACATATCATCAACATTGCATACCGTGCACTACTAGGATCGTGTGTTTATCAAATTTTGAAGGAGAGGAACATTAGAAGATTTGAGCAAGTTGAGAACCCTCCTAGCGTGGTAGCAAACCTGATTATGGAAGATATACGCCAGCGCATAATTAATCTAGAACTCTCTAGCTCTGTTAGCACACGTGCATTATATAGACTATGGCGGATCCCTTGGCCTGTCGAGGGAGACTCCTGACGAGGGGCATTGTTGTACCATTTTTTCCTTAATTAATGAAAATTACATTTTACCAAAAAAAACCGTGCAAAACAGCTAATTTTTGAACGTTCTCAGAATTCGATGAAGCTTGACCCAAACGTTGGTCTAGACCCAAGCATTTGTATTGTAAATTTGTTAAGCAATAGTAATAACTCCAAGTTAGTATAAAAGGGAAACAAACTTGTTTTAATAAAATCGTGGAAAACATCTAAATTTTGAGCGTTCTCAGAATTCGACGAAACTTGACCCAAACGTAGGTCTAGACCCAAGAATTTGTGTGTTAAATTTTCTAAGCGAAATAATAACTACAAGTTAGTATAAAAGGGAAACAAACTTGCTTTAATAAAACCGTGCAAAACAGCTAAATTTTGAACGTTCTCAGAATTCGACGACACTTGACCCAAACGTTGGTCTAGATCAAAGCATTTGTGCTGTAAATTTGCTAAGCGTAATAATAATTACAAGTTAGTATAAAAGGGAAACAAACATGCTTTAATAAAACCGTGCAAAACAACTAACTTTTGAACGTTTCTCAGAATTCGACGAAACTTGAACCAATCGCAGGTCTAGACCCAAGCATTTGTATTGTATATTTGCTAAGCGTAATAGTAACTAAAAGTTAGTATAAAATGAAAACAAACTTGCTTTAATAAAACTGTGCAAAATAGCTAAATTTTGAACGTTCTCATAATTCGACGAAACTTTACCCAAACGTTGGTCTAGATAAAAGCATTTGTATAGTAAATTTGCTAAGCGTAATAATAACTACAAGTTAGTATAAAAGGGAAACAAACTTGCTTTAGTAGAACTGTGTTAAACAGCTAAATTTTGAACGTTCTCAGAATTCGACAAAACTTGACCCAAACGTAGATCTAGACCCAAGCATTTGTGTTACACATTTGCTAAGCGTAATAATAACTAAAAGTTAGTATAAGAGGGATACAAACTTGCTTTAATAAAATCGTGCAAAACAACTGAATTTTGAACGTTCTCACAATTCGGCGAAACTTGACCCAAACGTAGATCTAGACCCAAGCATTTGTGTTATGCATTTGCTAAGCGTAATAATAACTACAAGTTAGTATAAAAGGGAAACAAACTTGTTTTAATAAAATTGTGCTCTTATGTGCATAAAACTATGCGAGCTCATCTGATGTGACAGGACGTCGATATGGGTGGATTGGTTGATTAGTGGACGCTTACGGGATAGTTATCGGATCATAAGGGGCCATGGGGATGGAGGAAACTCTTGCGTTTGCGTACTTGGATACGATCTATCGTTGAATACCGCATTGGTGATGGGAGTGAATTTTATTTATGGAAGGATGCATGGCACACCCTTGGACCACTCATAGATAGATTCCCACGAGGGCCTTCCAGATTGGGTTTGCATGAAAATGCAACATTGAATTCACTTATCCACGAGAATCAATGGCAGTGGCCATTGATTACGGACATGGAGTGCTTAGAGATTACTCACACACTACCTCGTATCTATGGAGGATCAGATCGGATTATTTGGAGATTTATGAATGGGAGCCTCACCACTCAAGAGCTCTATCAGCTTATGATGCCACTGGGACCGAAAGTAGACTGTACTTCACTACTTTCAGGCCCTCTGAAGATTCCTCGTCATATGTTCATCCTGTGGCTTGCGATTCTGGAGAAGCTGGCCACAACGGACAAACCATGGTTATCCCACCTTGGGCATTGCGTACTTTGCAATGATGACATGGTCGAATCACACGACCACTTGTTCTTCCACTGCAGATTTAGTAGACGATGCATCAGCACTATACAACAACGCATGGTACGATTTCAGTGGCCAAATCAGGAATGGACACAAGATATTGTATGAGGGGCACGGAAATGGCGTGTGAAACATATCATCAACATTGCATACCGTTCACTATTAGGATCGTGTGTTTATCATATTTGGAAGGAGAGGAACACTAGAAGATTTGAGCAAGTTGAGAACCCTCCTAGCGTGGTAGCAAACCTGATTATGGAAGATATACGCCAGCGCATAATTAGTCTAGAACTCCCTAGCTCTGTTAGCACACGTGCATTATATATACTATGGAGGATCCCTTGCCCTGTCGAGGGAGACACCTGACGAGGGGCATTGTTGTACCATTTTTTTCCTTTATTAATGAAAATTACATTTTACCAAAAAAATCGTGCAAAACAGCAAATTTTTTAACGTTCTCAGAATTCGACGAAGCTTGACCCAAACGTTGGTCTAGACCCAAGCATTTGTATTGTAAATTTGTTAAGCAATAGTAATAACTCCAAGTTAGTATAAAAGGGAAACAAACTTGTTTTAATAAAATCGTGGAGAACAGCTAAATTTTGAGCGTTCACAGAATTCGACGAAACTTGACCCAAACGTAGGTCTAGACCCAAGAATTTGTGTGTTAAATTTTCTAAGCGAAATAATAACTACAAGTTAGTATAAAAGGGAAACAAACTTGCTTTAATAAAACCGTGCAAAACAGCTAAATTTTGAACGTTCTCAGAATTCGACGACACTTGACCCAAACGTTGGTCTAGATAAAAGCATTTGTGCTGTAAATTTGCTAAGCGTAATAATAACTACAAGTTAGTATAAAAGGGAAACAAACATGCTTTAATAAAACCGTGCAGAACAACTAACTTTTGAACGTTTCTCAGAATTCAACGAAACTTGAACCAATCGCAGGTCTAGACCCAAGCATTTGTATTGTATATTTTCTAAGCGTAATAGTAACTAAAAGTTAGTATAAAATGAAAACAAACTTTCTTTAATAAAACTGTGCAAAACAGCTAAATTTTGAACGTTCTCAGAATTCGACGAAACTTTACCCAAACGTTGGTCTAGATCAAAGCATTTGTATAGTAAATTTGCTAAGCGTAATAATAACTACAAGTTAGTATAAAAGGGAAACAAATTTGCTTTAGTAGAACTGTGCTAAACAGCTAAATTTTGAACGTTCTCAGAATTCGACGAAACTTGACCCAAACGTAGATCTAGACCCAAGCATTTGTGTTACACATTTGCTAAGCGTAATAATAACTAAAAGTTAGTAGAAAAGGGATACAAACTTGTTTTAATAAAACCGTGCAAAACAACTGAATTTTGAACGTTCTTACAATTCGGCGAAACTTGACCCAAACGTAGATCTAGACCCAACCATTTGTGTTATGCATTTGCTAAGCGTAATAATAACTACAAGTTAGTATAAAAGGGAAACAAACTTGTTTTAATAAAATTGTGCTCTTATGTGCATAAAACTATGCGAGGTCATCCGATGTGACAGGACGTCGATATGGGTGGATTGGTTGATTAGTGGACGCTTACGGGATAGTTATCGGATCATAAGGGGCCATGGGGATGGAGGAAACTCTTGTGTTTGCGTACTTGGATACGATCTATCGTTGAATACCGCATTGGTGATGGGAGTGAATTTTATTTATGGAAGGATGCATGGCACACCCTTGGACGACTCATAGATTCCCACGAGGGCCTTCCAGATTGGGTTTGCATGAGAATGCAACATTGAATTCAGTTATCCACGAGAATCAATGGCAGTGGCCATTGATTACGGACATGGAGTGCTTAGAGATTACTCACACACTGCCTCGTATCTATGGAGGATCAGATCGGATTATTTGAAGATTTATGAATGGGAGCCCCACCACTCAAGAGCTCTATCAGCTTATGATGCCACCGGGAGCGAAAGTAGACTGTACTTCACTACTTTCAGGCCCTCTGAAAATTCCTCGTCATATGTTCATCCTGTGGCTTGCGATTCTGGAGAAGCTGGCCACAATGGACAAACCATGGTTATCCCACCTTGGGCATTGCGTACTTTGCAATGATGACATGGTCGAATCACACGACCACTTGTTCTTCCACTGCAGATTTAGTAGACGATGCATCAGCACTATACAACGCATGGTACGATTTCAGTGGCCAAATCAGGAATGGACACAAGATATTGTATGAGGGGCACGGAAATGGCGTGTGAAACATATCATCAACATTGCATACCGTTCACTATTAGGATCGTGTGTTTATCATATTTGGAAGGAGAGGAACACTAGAAGATTTGAGCTAGTTGAGAACCCTCCTAGCGTGGTAGCAAACCTGATTATGGAAGATATACGCCAGCGCATAATTGGTCTAGAACTCCCTAGCTCTGTTAGCACACGTGCATTTTATAGACTATGGAGGATCCCTTGCCCTGTCGAGGGAGACACCTGACGAGGGGCATTGTTGTACCATTTTTTTCCTTTATTAATGAAAATTACATTTTACCAAAAAAATCGTGCAAAACAGCAAATTTTTTAACGTTCTCAGAATTCGACGAAGCTTGACCCAAACGTTGGTCTAGGCCCAAGCATTTGTATTGTAAATTTGTTAAGCAATAGTAATAACTCCAAGTTAGTATAAAAGGGAAACAAACTTGTTTTAATAAAATCGTGGAAAACAGCTAAATTTTGAGCGTTCACAGAATTCGACGAAACTTGACCCAAACGTAGGTCTAGACCCAAGAATTTGTGTGTTAAATTTTCTAAGCGAAATAATAACTACAAGTTAGTATAAAAGGGAAACAAACTTGCTTTAATAAAACCGTGCAAAACAGCTAAATTTTGAACGTTCTCATAATTCGACGACACTTGACCCAAACGTTGGTCTAGATCAAAGCATTTGTGCTGTAAATTTGCTAAGCGTAATAATAACTACAAGTTAGTATAAAAGGGAAACAAACATGCTTTAATAAAACCGTGCAAAACAACTAACTTTTGAACGTTTCTCAGAATTCAACGAAACTTGAACCAATCGCAGGTCTAGACCCAAGCATTTGTATTGTATATTTTCTAAGCGTAATAGTAACTAAAAGTTAGTATAAAATGAAAACAAACTTGCTTTAATAAAACTGTGCAAAACAGCTAAATTTTGAACGTTCTCAGAATTCGACGAAACTTTACCCAAACGTTGGTCTAGATCAAAGCATTTGTATAGTAAATTTGCTAAGCGTAATAATAACTACAAGTTAGTATAAAAGGGAAACAAATTTGCTTTAGTAGAATTGTGCTAAACAGCTAAATTTTGAACGTTCTCAGAATTCGACGAAACTTGACCCAAACGTAGATCTAGACCCAAGCATTTGTGTTACACATTTGCTAAGCGTAATAATAACTAAAAGTTAGTATAAAAGGGATACAAACTTGTTTTAATAAAACCGTGCAAAACAACTGAATTTTGAACGTTCTTACAATTCGACGAAACTTGACCCAAACGTCGATCTAGACCCAACCATTTGATGATCACATGTTGTACTATACCATTACTCTTTATTAATGAAATTTACATTTACCCAAAAAAAAAAAGATCTAGACCCAAGCATTTGTGTTATGCATTTGCTAAGCGTAATAATAGCTACAGGTAGTATAAAATGGAAACAAACTTGTTTTAATAAAACCTGCTCTTATGTGCAAAAAACTATGCGAGGTCATCTGATGTGACAGGACGTCGATATGGGTGGATTGGTTGATTAGTGGACACTTACGGGATAGTTCAATCTGGACTATGCCGGATCATAAGGGGCCATGGGGATGGAGGAAACTCTTCCGTTTGCGTACTTGGATACGATCTATCGTTGAATGCCGCATTGGTGAGGGGAGTGAATTTTATTTATGGAAGGATCCATGGCACACCGTTGGACCACTCATAGACAGATTCCCACGAGGGCCTTCCAGATTGGGATATCATGAGAATGCTACATTGAATTCAGTTATCCACGAGAATCAATGGATGTGGCCATTGATTACGGACATGGAGTGCTTAGAGATTACTCACACACTGCCTCGTATCTTTTATTTTCCGGTAAAAGTTAGTTTCATTGAGTAAAATTGGTACAGTATAACAATATGGTCACCAAATGGTTTATCTCTCGACAGGCCAAGGGATTCGCCATAATCGAAATAAAGCACGTGTACTGACTGATCTAGTTAGTGGGATGCTATGGATTCACTGTCTAATGTCCTCAATGATCAGTAATTCTATGGTAGTAGGCGTCCTCTCGGTGTGATCGAATCGTCTCAGGTTTCTTTCCTTCTAAATGTGGTATACACATGCTGCAACTAGTGCTCTATAAGACATGTTGATGATGTGTTTACCCCTCCATCTCTATGAAGCCCATGTAATGTCATCTTTCCACTCTCTATTGGGCCACAAGAATCGTATCGTTCTTCGAATTTCCGTGAGACATCTTCTACTAAATCTGCATTGGAAGAATAAATGTGCATGTGTCTCTGTCATTCCTTCATTGCATAGGATACATGTGCCAAGGTGAGCAAGCCATGGTTTATCTGTCGTAGCCAACTTGCCTTGGATGGCAAGCATAGAATAAAGATGTGACGTGGAATTTTAAGTGATCCCGAAAGTAGTGAAGACCAGCCTACTTTCAGTCCTGGTGGGTCAAGTAACTCATAAATAGCCTGTGCTGTTGGTCGACCATTTTCAAATCTCCATATTATACGGTCTTCCCCTCCAAAAATAGTGGGTAGTACATGTGTGATCTCCGAACACTCAAGATCCGTGATAAGGGGCCACTGCCATACTCCTTCATGAATCACCGTGCTAAGTCTGGATGACTCATCTAGTCCAAGTAGCCTTGGTCCTCGTGGGAAGGAGTCACAAAGAGGGCCAAGGTGATGACACGGATCCTGCCACAAGAAGAAATTCCACCCATCTCCAATCCGGTAGTCTACCATGGTTCGGAGAAACATCCATAATGAAGGATTTTCCTCCATCCCTATGAACCGCCATGGTCCGTAATCATCCATATAGAGGTGTGTTGTAGACGTCCCTGGTACAGCCATTCAACCCAAATCGATGTCCTATCGCATCTAATGACATCACATAGTTTTTTTGTCATCAATGCACGGTTCAAGGTACTGATATCCTTGAATCCAAGTCCTCCCTCCTCCTTCGGTCGGCATATATCTTTCCACGCAACCTTGGCATATCCACTATTCGTCGTTCCCTTCCACAAGAAAGCTCGTAACCTTTTCTCAATTTCATTTATGACTTTCTTTGGTAATATAAATGCCGATGCTCAATAAAGACTCAGTGATATAAGTACAGATTTAATAATTTGTACTCTACCAGCATAAGATATAGTGGTACCTTCCCATCCAGCAATCCGTTTGTCAATCTTCAGTAATAGTGGACGGCAATCTGCAATAGTTAGTCGGGACGATATAAAAGGTAATCCCAGATACCTCATTGAAAGAACCGCTTCCTGAAATCCGAGTAGTGCCAACATCTCCTCACGCAATGCTTGCGCTGAGCGTGAGATACTCAAGTGGCTTTTCTGCACGTTCAGTCTAAGACCCGATCATTCAGCAAAACGATCCAGTCCTGCTTTAAAGATTCTTAGGGATTCCATATTAGCACGACAAAATAATATCATATCATCAGCAAACCCCAACTGAAAGATCCTGGCTGTCTCGCATTTCCAATGATAGGAAAATATCTCCTCCTGATCAATCAACTGCAGGAAGCCCAAGTATAAGACTTCCTCGTATCTATGGAGGATCAGATCAGATTATTTGGAGATTTATGAATGGGAGCCCCACCACTCAGGAGCTCTATCGGCTTATGATGCCACCGGGACCGAAAGTAGACTGGACTTCACTACTTTCAGGCCCTTTGAAGATTCCTCGTCATATGTTCATCCTGTGGCTTGCGATTCTGGAGAAGCTGACCACAATGGATAAACCATGGTTATCCCACCTTGGGCATTGCGTACTTTGCAATGATGACATGGTCGAATCACACGACCACTTGTTCTTCCACTACAGATTTAGTAGACGATGCATCAGCACTATACGACGCATGGTACGATTTCAGTGGCCAAATCGGGAATGAACACAAGATATTGTATGGGGGGCACGGAAATGGCGTGGGAAACATATCATCAACATTGCATACCGTGCACTATTAGGATCGTGTGCTTGTCATATTTGGAAGGAGAGGAACACTAGAAGATTTGAGCAAGTTGAGAACCCTCCTAGCGTGGTAGCAAACCTGATTATGGAAGATATACGCTAGCGCATAATTAGTCTAGAACTCCCTAGCTCTGTTAGCACACGTGCATTATATAGATTATGGCGGATCCCTTGGCCTGTCGAGGGAGACACCTGACGAGGGGCATTGTTGTACCATTTTTTTCCTTTATTAATGAAAATTACATTTTACCAAAAAAAATCGTGCAAAACAGCTAATTTTTGAACGTTCTCAGAATTCGACGAAGCTTGACCCAAACGTTGGTCTCGACCCAAGCATTTGTATTGTAAATTTGTTAAGCAATAGTAATAACTACAAGTTAGTATAAAAGGCAAACAAACTTGTTTTAATAAGACCGTGGAAAACAGCTAAATTTTGAGCCTTCTCATAATTCGACGAAACTTGACCCAAACGTAGGTCTAGACTCAAGAATTTGTGTGTTAAATTTTCTAAGCAAAATAATAACTACAAGTTAGTATAAAAGGAAAACAAACTTGCTTTAATAAAACCGTGCAAAACAGCTAAATTTTGAACGTTCTCATAATTCGACGAAACTTGACCCAAGTGTTGGTGTAGATCAAAGCATTTGTGTTGTAAATTTGCTAAGCGTAATAATAACTACAAATTAGTATAAAAGGGAAACAAACATGCTTTAATAAAATCGTGCAAAACAACTAACTTTTGAACGTTCTCAGAATTCGACGAAACTTGAACTAATCGCAGGTCTAGACCCAAGCATTTGTATTGTAAATTTGCTAAGCGTAATAGTAACTAAAACTTAGTATAAAATGAAAACAAACTTGCTTGAATAAAACCGTGCAGAATAGCTAAATTTTGAACGTTCTCAGAATTCGACGAAACTTGACCCAAACGTTGGTCTAGATCAAAGCATTTGTGTTGTAAATTTGCTAAGCGTAATAATAACTTCAAGTTAGTATAAAAGGGAAACAAACTTGCTTTAATAAAACTGTGCTAAACAGCTAAATTTTGAACGTTCTCAGAATTCGATGAAACTTGACCCAAACGTATATCTAGACCCAAGCATTTGTATTATACATTTTCTAAGCGTAATAATAACTACAAGTTAGTATAAAAGGGATACAAACTTGCTTTAATAAAACCGTGCAAAACAACTGAATTTTGAACGTTCTCACAATTCGACGAAACTTTACCCAAACGTAGATCTAGACCCAAGCATTTGTGTTATGCATTTGCTAAGCGTAATAATAACTACAAGTTAGTATAAAAGGGAAACAAACTTATTTTAATAAAACCGTGCTCTTATGTGCAAAAAACTATGCGAGGTCATCCGATGTGACAGGACGTCGATATGGGTGGATTGGTTGATTAGTGGACGCTTACGGGATAGTTCAATCTGGACTATACTGGATCAAAAGGGGCCATGGGAATGGAGGAAACTCTTGCGTTTGCGTACTTGAATACAATCTATCGTTGAATACCGCATTGGTGATGGGAGTGAATTTTATTTATGGAAGGATCCATGGCACACCCTTGGACCACTCATAGATAGATTCCCACAAGGGCCTTCCAGATTGGGTTTGCATGAGAATGCTACATTAAATTCACTTATCCACGAGAATCAATGGGAGTGGCCATTGATTACGGACATGGAGTGCTTAGAGATTACTCACACACTACCTCGTATCTATGGAGGATCAGATCGGATTATTTGGAGATTTATGAATGGGAGCCCCACCACTCAGGAGCTCTATCGGCTTATGATGCCACCGGGACAGAAAGTAGACTGGACTTCACTACTTTTAGGCCCTCTGAAGATTCCTCGTCATATGTTCATCCTGTGGCTTGCGATTCTGGAGAAGCTGGCCACAATGGATAAACCATGGTTATCCCACCTTGGGCATTGCGTACTTTGCAATGATGACATGGTCGAATCACACGACCACTTGTTCTTCCACTGCAGATTTAGTAGACGATGCATCAGCACTATACGACGCATGGTACGATTTCAGTGGCCAAATCGGAATGGACACAAGATATTGTATGGGGGGCACGGAAATGGCGTGGGAAATATATCATCAACATTGCATACCTTGCACTATAAGGATCGTGTGTTTATCATATTTGGATGGAGAGGAACACTAGAAGATTTAAGCAAGTTGAGAACCCTCCTAGCGTGGTAGCAAACCTGATTATGGAATATATACGCCAGCGCATAATTAGTCTAGAACTCCCTAGCTCTGTTAGCACACGTGCATTATATAGACTATGGCGGATCCCTTGGCCTGTCGAGGGAGACACCTGACGAGGGGCATTATTTTACCATTTTTTTCCTTTATTAATGAAAATTACATTTTACCAAAGAAACCGTGCAAAACAGCTAATTTTTTAACGTTCTCAGAATTCGATGAAGCTTGACCCAAACGTTGGTCTCGACCCAAGCATTTGTATTGTAAATTTGTTAAGCAATAGTAATAACTACAAGTTAGTATAAAAGGGAAACAAACTTGTTTTAATAAAACCGTGGAAAACAGTTAATTTTGAGCATTCTCAGAATTCGACGAAACTTGACCCAAACGTAGGTCTAGACCCTAGAATTTGTGTGTTAAATTTTCTAAGCGAAATAATAACTACAAGTTAGTATAAAAGGGAAACAAACTTGCTTTAATAAAACCGTGCAAAACAGCTAAATTTTGAATGTTTTCAGAATTCGACGAAACTTGACCCAAACGTTGGTCTAGATCAAAGCATTTGTGTTGTAAATTTGCTAAGCGTAATAATAACTGCAAGTTAGTATAAAAGGGAAACAAACATACTTTAATAAAACCGTGCAAACCCTCCATGTACTACCCAATATCCATGGAGGGGAGGACCGTATTATTTGGAGGTTCAATCATGGGCTTCCTACAGCTCACGCTCTTTATAGGATTTTGATCCACCTGGACCGAAAGTAGACTGGTCCTCGCTTCTTTCGGGATCCCTCAAGATTTCATGTCACTTATTCATCCTATGGCTTGTTATGCTTGGCAAGTTGGCTACGGCGGATAAACCATGACTAGCCCACCTTGGCCCGTGTATTCTATGCAGCGAGGGAGCAACGGAGACACATGGCCACTTATTTTTACAGTGTAGATTTAATCGACAGTGTCTCACAAAAATTCGAAAAATGGTATGATTCTCGTGGCCCAATAGAGACTGGATGACGAATATTACATGGGCGTCCCGGAAATGGAGGGGTAAGCATATTATTAACATGTCTTACCGAACGCTATTAGCATCATGTGTGTACCACATTTCGAAGGAGAGGAATTTGAGACGATTCGAGCAAACCAAAAGGACACCCAGCACCATGGCAGTAGTAATTATTGAGGACATCAGGCAGCTGATACATAGCATTACTTTACCTAGTTTAGTTAGTACACGAGCTTTATTTAAACTTTGGCATATCCCTTGGCCTGTCGGGGGAGACACCAACTGATAACCACCATGTTGTATTGTACTATTATTTTATTAATGAAACTTACATTTACCCAAAAAAAAATAGACATAGGGGTGTTTTGCCTATTTTCAAATCAGAAGGGGGGTTTTTGCTGAGTGGTTTTATGCAATTTGGCCCAAATAATTACACTGTCTTTCCATGATATCTGGTATAATTACACGTAGATCTCCTGTGGTTTGGAAATTTACATTTAGTACTCATGAGGTTTATTTTCGTCTAATAAATTTACCCATCTATCACTTAAAATTCATAAAAATTGCTAATATTTTTTTTAAAAAAGGATGACAATTCATATTTACGCCCAATTGACTTATTATTGACTTATTTCAAGTAAAATAATACTTTCTGACTAAACTAGAAAATATATTTCCTTACATGCATTAACATGTGAAGATGCAGGGTAGTTTAGCTATAAAAAGATTTGTTTGACTTGTAATAAGTCAATAATAAGTGAATTGGGAACGTCGCTTTAATCGAATGGTACAATTGATACACTACTATAAAAATATAATGGGTTCAAATCTCTACTATCTAGATCAGTCAGTACACGTGCTTTATTTCGATTACGGCGAATCCCTTGGCCTGTCGAGGGATAAACCATTTGGTGACCACATTGTTGTACTGTACCAATTTTACTCAATGAAACTTACTTTTACCGAAAAAAAAAATAAGTGAATTGGGGGTAATAATGGATTTTCATTCAATTTTTTATTCATATTAGCAAATTCTGTGAACTTTGAGTAACATAAACAAACTTTAGGAATACTATATTTAATTTTTTCAAATTACATAAAATTTACGTGTAGTTACACAAAACCTTAAGAATGGGAGGTGTAACTATCCCATACAATATATGTTTATCTCATATAACTTTGTATCAAACATTAAGACCAAGTTTTTCATACAAAATCGACTCTAGTTCAACAAACGTAGTACTATAATATATTTTCATAAATATGACTAAGAGTGATTTTAACTCACACAATCATATGAATCAATCCATTGACCTCTAAAATAAATAACAATAGCAATATTATTTTGCTATGCCATATTTCCACAACAAAATAAAATATATATATAAAAACTTGAGTTAATAACATTTATAACAAAAACAACCAAATGTATAAATATAAAAAAAATTTAGTAAAAGGAACTTACTATACTAGTTTTGATTGTAAAAATCCTCAATTGAAAATGTCAAATAAAATAAAATAACATTTTGGGTCAAATGCACTTTCCATCCCTAAAGTATACATAAAATCGTCATATATACCCCTTTAAACTATAAAATATAACAAACTCCCTCATAATATGGACCAAAAGCTTTATAACAAAAATACCCTTATTGTTTGCACCCTCTAAAATATGTTATTATAGTCATCACACAAAAACATAATCTCAATTATTATAATTTTTTATTTAAAATAAATATTATCCAAAATTTATGTTCACGGACAGTCCAAATTGATGTGTCCCGTAATCGGCCTTGGTAAAGCCATTGAACCCAGATGGATGTCCTGTCACACCGGATAACATCACATAATTTCTTGCTCATTAATGCGCGATTCAAGGTAGAGATGTCCTTGAACCCAAGTCCCCCCTCATCTGCTGGTCGACACACATCTTTCCAGCTACCTTGGCGTAGCCACTAGACGTCATACCCTTCCATAGGAAATTCCTCAACCTCTTCTCAATTTCATTGATAACTTTCTTAGGTAGTGTGAATGCAGATGCACAATATAAACTCAATACCGAAAGTACAGATTTGATGATTTGTACCCGCCCAACATATGATAACGAAATCCCTTCCCATCCAGTAATGCGTGCATCGATTTTTGAAATAAGAGGCTGACAGTCAGAGATAGACAGTCTAGAAGAGATTAAGGGGAGACCCAGATACCTCATCGGTAGATGCCCCTCTTGGAAGCCCAAAAACTCCAACATCTGATTTTTCAATTCTTGAGCCAAATGGGAGATGATTAAGTGGCTTTTTTGAACATTCAGCCTAAGGCCCGACACCTCCGCAAACCAGTCCAATCCCTCCTTGAAGACTCTGATGGAGTCAAAGTCAGCTCGGCAGAAAAAGAAGTAGGTCGTCTGCAAATCCCATCTGGAAAACCTTGGAACTCTCACACTTAAAATGATAGGTGAATTGCATGTCCTGCTCAATTCGTTGCATGAATCCCAAATGTAAAGCTTCCATAACGAGGACAAACAAATAAGGCGATAGTGGGTCTCCCTGTCGTAATCCTCTCGCTCCAATAAAGAACCCATGAGGTTACTTACCTTTACCCAAAAAAAAGAACCCATGAGGTTTTCCATTGAGACCAATCAAGAATGATGTCGTGGAAACACACTCCTCGATCCACCTTATGAACTTAGGTGGGAATCCGAACAACTATAAAACTGCTAACAAGAAGTCCCACTCCACCGTATCATAGGCCTTCCTGATATCCACTTTAAGCACGCATCTAGGAGGTAGGCGCATCTAGTTATAGCCCGAGAATAGTTCCTGGGCTAACATAATGTTGTCCCCAGTGTTTCTTCCCAGAATAAAAGTTGTCTGACAGGGGCTAATAACCTTATCTAGCAAAACACTAAGTCTCTGAACAAGTAGTTTCGAAATGATCTTGTATAAAACATTGCAGCATGAAAATCGGTCTAAAATCATTAACCGACAAAGGAGTGTGTACCTTTGGTATTAGAGCCAAAATTGTGGAGTTGATATGTTTCAGTAGTTTTTCGGTAGAAAAGAAATCCAGAACTGCCTCATTACTTCTTCCCCCACCACAAGCCAAGCCACCTTAAAACCGTAAACAGTAACCATCAGGTCCTGGCGCCTTGTCTTCAGCGATATCAAACACTGCTTACTTCACATCATTCGGCGATAATGGTAGGAGTAAGTGGCTAGCTTCCTCATCAATAATACAGTGCCTCGCCCCTGGTTTAAGGTATCGAATATCCACTGTCAACCGTTATCTGGTACCTCCTAAAAGGTTTTGATAGTATGAGACAAACTCATGGGCGACCTCCCCTTGATCCGTGTGTGTGGTACCATTCTCATCATTGATCTGCAAGATTCTCCTCATTACTTGTCTCTGAGCAATCTTACGAAAGAAAACCGTGGAACATTGGTCTCCGTCTTTCATCCACTGCATCTTAGCTCTTTGCTGCAACATAATTGGTTCGAGTTTTGTCGCTTTAGCATAAACGATTCGACAACAATATTCCAGTAGTAAGTAGAGCTCATTTTGTCTGTTAGAGCTCACCAATTGTTGTGCTTCATCGAGAAAACCTTTGGCTAATTGGACATTCAGCGTCAAATCCCCCTTATTCCTCCTCTATAGTCGGAAGACCGGTTTAAGTGTCTTCAATTTACGTGTCACGACATACATAGGTATACCAACAACCTCATGATGCCAAATGCTCTGTACATTGGGAATGAACTCAGATGGAAGGGCCAGATAGTTATCAAATCGAAACATACCTCCATTAAGTTGTTGTGAATTCCCATGTAGAACCAGTGGCGAGTGGTCAGATGTCCGTGTTGTAAGACTGTGATAGGATGAGGTATGGAACCTTGCCAGCCAACGATCATTAATAAGGATCCGATCCAACCGCTTCCATAAACTCCACGCGGTTGTACTGCAATTAGCCATATAAACCATTCACCTTGCATTGGAAGTGGAATCAGGCCCGCCTCCAGAATACCGGTATTAAATTCTGTTGTGGCCATCCTTATATCTCCTGAATTGTACATACCTCATTAAGGTCTCGTACTTCATTAAAGTCCCCTCCCACCAACCATGGGACGTCTGAGCACTGCTGAGCGAGTGTTTCCAGTGCAGTCCACAAAATCTGATGGTCAGTCACCTCAGTTGCACCATAAACAACAGTAACAATAACAGATTCATTGACAGCTCTACTAGTGATACGGCATTGCACGAATTGTTCACCCAGGTCAAGAACATGGACATCAATAAAATTCTCATCCCACGCTAGCCATATACGGTTTCCAATGGAATTATAATCAGCAAACCACTTCCATTGAGATAGTATATGCATAACATTATTCAGTTGAACACGCGTTTCAAGTATGCCCAAGAAATGTAACCTGAATTCTGAGACAAGGTCCTTTAATGCAAGCCGATGCTCTCGTTTATTCAGCCTACGGACATTCCACACGACAAGGTTCAACATGGGTTATGATTAATGGGGCTGCTTGTGTTAGGACCCCTCGAGGATTCACCTGCGTCATCAATTAATTCAAAGCATCAAAGGCATTATAAATAACCAATGCCTTACCCCTATCATCGTGTTTGGCATTTTTGCATTCCCTAAGCATTTCTCCCTCCTCACGTCTCGTTATGTCAACCATTGTCGATCCATTGATTTTTTGCTCTTTTCATTGTTTGGTTGTGGTAGAGGAATGTTTGTTTTTGCCACATACACAGCTACTGGTGGTTTACTCAGTTTGTGTGGTTTGTTCAGTGGACAATCCTTTGCCATGTGCAAAATCATACAGTTTGTGCATTTTGGAGGTAGCCATTCGTATTCAACATCGACTTTACAAGGTGTTTCCCCTCCATTTTCATCTGATGTCATGACTATGATATGTTTTGTCGACTTTTGTGCTACATCAATCATCACACATATACGAGCGAAATCCAATTTCATGCATGCTCTCGTTATTGCATCCGGGTAAAGAGGTTTACCCACTCCACTAGCAACCGTACTCAATCCATCAGTAGTCCAATATTCCATAGGAAGGTGTCTAAGTTTAATCCAAACAGGTACATGCTTATGTTGGAGCTTTCTCATGGCCATACCTGGTTCCCACTTTTGCAAAACTATTGGTTGTCCTTGGAACAACCAAGGTCCCCCTTTGATCACGTCTTCCATATCAATGAGTGTTTTAAATTGGAAGAAAAAGAATCCATTAGCTATCGCTGTGACCTCCCTCAGTGCTTGCCACATCGAATGAGCGTATTCCTTCAGATGATGATAATACGGCTTTTTCCCCAGAAAATATCCGACAGCCGTAGTTTTCCAACATTTGGATCCATCACGTACTGTGTCCAAGGACGGCCGGACTATGGTTTCCCCATTTTGAACTGTTGGGGCGATAAAAGATAACGTTTTACGGGACGAATTATTAAACTTGTGGGCAATTTTATCTTCATCAATCGCATTAGGGCTAGCATGTAGTGGTATGTTCCCAACAAATAATCCAGTCGGAATAGTTCTTAAGCCTATCATACAATATTGTTGTATCTTGGACAAGGTTCTTATAATATGGAGCTATATAATTCAGACTGCTATATTTTAAATATTTATGCATGTAATTTAATATAAAAATTATAAGTTATATAATATACTTTGTTATAAAATTAAATTGAGCTTGTAAATAATTTTCTTTGTAAAACATATTTTCATATTGAACTTGTAAACTTTTTTTTTATGTATTATATAGTTTATATAAAGTTATACATTTTGAACATTATTGTTTAAATAAAAATTTGAGTGAAAATTTTATAATTACTAAAAGTAGTTTTGAGAGAGATTTTTTAATTAAATATACTTAGGAAGTGAAACAAAAAATATAAAAATAAGTTAAAAGGGGGTTTTTGTTCTGTCAACACTAAATTATTTTTTTACGGGGACTTTATTATAAACAAAAATTTGAGTGAAAATTTTAAAATTACTAAAAGTAGTTTGAGAGAGATTTTTTAATT
This sequence comes from Sesamum indicum, assembly GCF_026168435.1. NCBI lineage: Eukaryota > Viridiplantae > Streptophyta > Magnoliopsida > Lamiales > Pedaliaceae > Sesamum > Sesamum indicum. The sequence goes on along the minus strand of NC_142662.1, from coordinate 12,301,821 downwards.
AAATATACTTAGGAAGTGAAACAAAAAATATAAAAATAAGTTAAAAGGGTGTTTTTATTCTGTCAACATTAAATTATTTTTTTACGGGAACTTTTGTTATAATAAACATAATTTAGGGGTCAAAATGTATAATAAAAATTTTATAATTTTGTAAAAGGTTTATTAGCGGTAAGATGGTCGCATGGTAAAACATATTTCAACTCTCTCCTCTTTCTCTCTCTCTCTCTCTAGGGTTTTGTTTTTCATCAATTGCACGAAAAATTCCCCAATTGGTCGTATCTATTCGACCGAAATGGTAAGCAAATGCGCGTTCCTGATTTCCAATTAGCTTATACGCTATTGTTGGCTTACCCATTTTGTATCTCGTGCTGTGATTTATTGAATGTTTTGGTTTAATTTTGTAGGAATATGGAGGCGGAGATTTGGAAGCGAAAATTGACATGTTGCTGAATGTGGAGAAGCAGATGAGGCAAGTAGGTGATGTTGCAGGTACGAGGAAGGCCGTCACACCTCTTGAAATTCTTCTTCTCACACCTCAAACAATACCCCTCAGTTTCTCCCTCCAAGAAAGCCAAAGCCGGCGAAGGAGAGACGCCGCAGTTCAGTCCTCCCACCGCCAAAATACCCTCACCCAACCCCACCATCAAACCATTTCCCTTCTCCTCTGTTCACTTCTTCGAGGAAAAAGTTTAAAGAAAGCAGGTGAAGTTCATGGTGGTATGGCCGACTCGAGGGTTCGAATGTGATGGTACGGCAGCACCCGCGGGAGAAGCAGCTGAGGATGTGGGTACAAATCCAAGAAAGGAAAACCCCGCTGGAAAAAACCTTTAAACCACTGTTTTCTCCCCATCATCAAACCCCACCCACACTCACATGGTGAAACCCTCTCACCTTCATTTCTTTTTTCTTGTGTTCATTTCTCACCCAAAAAACAGAGTAAAGAAAACCAAGAAAAGCAGGGGGGAGAGACAGAGCGAGAAGGAGGCCTCAAATTATGGTATTGCGAAATGTTACTGCTGTTTGAACAATCCTTCTTGGCCCAATATTTTCTCAATGTTCATATATTGATAGATAAAGAAGGAATACTGGAATACTCTCTGTTGATGTCCTAAGTTTGCTCTCACTTCCTTGCTTGCAAATACTTTCTCCCTCCATCTTACATGTCATCTTTATCTTGCTTTCTAGTGCTTCTTTCATTTAATTTTTGCTTTGACAATCTTAATGTGTTTAACTTGCTCTATTATAATATCATATGGTCAGTAATTTTCTTCTACTTAAAATTAGAAAAATGTTACTAAGGATTGTTGAACAGTTTACATCTGAATTTGATGAATGTCTTCTTCTAGGTTTGGGATTACACTGGTTTTGGATATACAAGGTACAATGCCAGAGACATTAACAAAGAAATACTAGGGTAAGCACAATTCTGCAGCTGTCTCCCTCTGTGATGAAACCTGTAATGTTCACAGATTATCTTGTTTGTGGTTTTCATTTAGGTGTGTTGTGGAGAATAAAGTGCTTCATAGATCTTTATTATCATGCTTCATAGGCCTTTCCCTCTTTTTTTTTTTTTCTTTTTTTCGTTTAATCCATAATACCTAAACCTGAGGGTACATGTCTGTATAATTTTCCCGTAATCTTCCTTTGTTATTCCAGCTCTTAAGATGTGACAATTTGTAAGACATGAACATTTATCTAAATCATGAGTGTTCCATGGTTGCTTAGGTGTCATTGTTAAGAGGATATAAATCAGACAGGAGACCTGCAAACTTGACAATGATGACAATTCTGGATGGCTTCAGAAGGCATATTCCGTTGATTTCAGACCACTCAATGTACCGCGTGCTGCTGCATTCCAAGGGGCTCATTATATTTCACCATTGAAAAGGCAAATAATCTCGTATGCATCTGGTGAGCAGAGATTTCTGCTTTTCTTATGACTTGTAACAATTAATTTTCAGAACCATGCTAGTTCTTTTTGTGAATGATGAATTCTATTACATGAAGTTTTAATGGAAGCCACTTTTTCTTTTATGATGTTTGGTTCCCTTGACCTGTCCAAATCCATTTCATCCCTCTTTATCTTCTAAAATTCAAGAACCAGCTTCAATTTCCGATGGTTTTAAGGGCCTTCACAGTTTATCATTGTTGGTTATTACAATGAACTGTTCAGTCTCCTTTCCAAGTTGAATACATTCATCTTCTAATACCATATTGTGAGTGAGAGGGTGTTTCTGCTGTTTGAACAATCCTCAAATTAGGATTTCCTGTACAGTTTGGTCTTATGTAGACGTTATTCGAGATATTCCTGTATTTAGTCAATTTGGGTAATATTGAAGCTGATGAGCTTCTGCTCAAATATTGTTTCATTTGGTAATTTACTGAGTTGTGGAGCTTTGTGAGTACATGTATCATGAATGATTATGCTACTCAAGATTGAATTATGATCAGCTACCCCCAAAACACTTCTATTGTATTTGTTCTTGAAAATATGCAACTTGTTAATAGATCTGAAACTTATGCGAACCGATTCATTAGTTCATTGGTAGTGCTAGCTATTCTTGTGAGTGGATGGGTGGGCTGGTCCTCGTCCTACGTTTATCTTTTTAATGTTGTTCAAGGGTTGAAGGAGTATAATATTTGGGCATGGAGATTGGGTGGTATTGAGTTAAGCACTAGTAGCACAATGACATCGGGAGGAAAATAAATGGAACATAATTATTGTCAAAATCTTTTAGGTACCTTTGAGGACTTACCATGCTGGCGATCAACATAACAAAGCACGACGGTCTTGTTTATAAGAGTGTCACTTTTGGCTGTGTTTGTGTGTATGTAATGATTCATGTTGTTCTTAGTTGTATGATGCCCTTATAAGTTCATGATTGATGGTTGGTTAAGGCTTCGTCTTAACAACTACTTATCTTTTTTAAGCAATGCACTGGTTGTTCATATATATATATGTGTGTGTAGACATTTGCCACATCTAATGCATTTATCAACGTCTTTGTGTTAAAATGTTTCTGGACCACATAGGTAACAAAGCTTGTACACTCGTTTAAGGAAGGTTCGGAGGAATGGTCCAAGAAGGCGGTAGAGCTTGAGGATTCATGAAGACTTTAGACGTAAGTTCTATTTGTAATTTATTTATCCAACAATGGCGAATGATGCACAGTACACTAATTCCTCTTGTGAACATGCAGTTTGGTTGTGGAATTTCAAAATTATCTGTTTGTCTTATGTCTTCATGCATGCTGGACGCGAATGGAAGGTGTATGAGGTGGCAAAGACGGTCTTTGAAAACAATGAAACAGAAACTAGAAAGTCTTTGCAAAGTGATAATGGTGGTAAAAAGTTGATCATTTTCTTGGCTTTCACTCTTCATTTCATCCATCAAGCATTCCTTTATATGTTTGCATTGTTATCTTGAGTTCTTGATATTTATCATCTACATTATGGGGTTGTGATTTTCTTTTTATCTATGGCAAGTTTGTTCCTTTGATAAATAGTGTTGGATGCTTTTTTAGTGGTTTTCAATTACTTTACTACTGTGGTGTGGTGTTTCTCATCTTGTTTAATTTGGTTGTGCTTTTATGTTATCTCATTCAAGTAAACGACGTGTATTCTGTTCTTTGTGGTATATCAAGCTCTGTGAGACATTTTGTTGTCGCGATGTCTGTAATTGTTAGCATTTTAGGATTAGACTCTTGGTTCAATTGAAATTACATGAAACTTCTCGTATTCTAATTTTGATTTGAACAGCCCAATTCACCTTCCAAATGAGATAAAACCATTTCAAAAGTAAAGAATTCCATGACATATATGTAGTGTTAATTAACACATAGGAACCAGAGGGTAACTTTTTTTTAAATTTTTATTCATCTTTTGTTATCCTATCAAACTACTTTTGTTTTGTTTTCTTTTGCCAGTTACTATCAAACTTCTTCCGTTTATATATTTTTTAGTAATTTGACAAATAAATGTGATATAGGAAGTCATAAGATTGAGACATGAATGTGCACTAGCGTTATGTGATTGTTGCTTTGATTAACTGTGGAGTCGTTGAGGCATAATGTCATGCATTTTGAATTGCTTTGAAAGAGAGTTGGAATTTCTTTGCTTCTACTAAATCTTAGGATTCTTGTGAGATCATATTTGTTTGCTAAAACTCTACCCGATTGATCCTTATATCCCTAACATGGGACATGCATCCATTTTGAAAAATTCAAAGGCCCTTCCCCTTCCAGAAAAAAAAAAAAGAAAGAAAGAAAAGTAAGAAAAAGGAAATTACATCTACTCCGCTGGTTTAGGTCACTTAGTAACTGGGTAACTTCATCACAAATGTTGTTATTCACGTAAAACGGTGGCCGGAGCTATGAGTATGCAAAGCACTTTAGGTAAAACGTCTTTTGGTTGAGTAACCGGGTGCCTTCACCACAAGTGTTGTCATTCGCGTCAAAAGGCCAGAATGCGACGTTTTTTGGTTGAGTAACCGGGTGCCTTCACCACAAGTGTTGTCATTCGTGTCAAAAGACCGGAAAACGGCCTAAAGAACACAAGTCGCGGGCAAAAACAAAGGAAAAGAAAAAGAAAATAAAAGCCGTGACTAAAGCAAAAGGGGAAGAAAAAAGAAAAAAAATTCATGAGTGGCCAAAGAAAAGAAAGAAAAGCGAAATCCGTCCTGACTAGGTAGATGTGAGGAGATAAAAGGGTATTGTGCTAGCATCGAGGATGATAACACTTTGAAATCCATAGATTTTGTGGTAGCTTGATTGTCCTCCTCTATACTTGGCATGCCTTTTCTTATGCGACTACTATTTTTGGTTGGGAGGAGGAGGAGATAGATTCTGGCCTTGTATTTATTGTAACAATATTTAAATTCTATATTATTATAGTTTTCTTTAATCTTAATGAATTATTCCCTATAGATTGCCATCCGAGCAGGGTGAGGGTGCAAGTTCAGTATATAGCAGTAGTGCATCTTACATGACCGCCCCTTAAAAGGAAAATGTATGTGCTTGCATGTATGAGTTAAAGAAGTCTACCATGGTGCATATAGACAAGTATTATAAATTTTTCACTTCTAATTTATACTGGCCCATGAATGCGGTTTATCCAGGTATGTGAGGTTGGGAATCATTGTTAACTAATAATTGATACTAAAATCAGATTCCTCTTTTGTGTTCCATCTTGTGTTAAACTCTTTAATGAAGTTCATCAGATATCTTTCAGTTACACTTGCTACACTTGGTGAGAACACCAGATGATGTCCCTGGATGTGCTTCTTAGTGCTGGTGTTCCGTGGTGCAGGTGACTATTTATATGCTATCATATCATCTTTATCATTTGTCCCCTACACTCTTATGCAGAACCCATTCATTAGTTCATTGGTAGTGCGAGCTATTCTTTCGAGGGGCTAGGTGTGTTAGTGCTCTCTTGCATTTATCTTTTTATGCTCTTGAAGTGTTGAAGGAGTAAAATTCAAGTCCATACTCGACAATAGATATTGGGTGGTATTGAGTTATGAGCTCACAGCAAGGTGTTTTAAATGAAAAAAAGATTACATCATGAGAAGAATATATGGAACATAAGTACTGTAAAAATCTTAGGTACCTTTGAGGACTTAGCATTTTGCTATGGATTTTCTTATCCATTGAAAATCAACAGATACAATTAGATACCATCATTTGTAATTAGGTCTGTGTTACTTTTTGTTGCCCTGCATCTTTAGTGATTTAATCTTTGGTTCCATTGTAAGTCACTCTCTTAAATCAATGTTTTTCTTGACTACTAGTGCAAAAAGCTCGAGAATTTGTTGTCACTTCCCAAGAGCTTATCACTCAGGGTTCAGTCCTGGTAAGTCGCTTGAACTGGCTTAATTCCTATTGATATTTATGTTGATCTATCTAGAGAAGTTATTTAATATCAATATCTGAAATTAAAGTGCTTATTCTGTTTATTCGATCTTATTGTTTTTGGATATTATTGTGGAGATGCTGCTGATATGGCTAATACTGAATCGTCGAGTGTTGCAAGAGAAGCTGCAATACATAGTGCAGCTATTAGGTGTCCTCCAATGGTGTCTCGCTTCCAGTTATCATATGATCTTGCAGTCTCGTTATGTTCTAGGTTTGTTTTCTTTTCTTATGTGTGATCCTCTTCTGGTATTACGCAGAAATGGTCTCATGGAAATTTAGTATTTTACCGGCATTCCTTTTCTTGTTATGCCCCTGTGCAGAAACTTATGGTAAGATAATAATTATTATTTAAAATTGAAATATATGCAAATAATTGCTTCATTTATGTAATATATGACTTTTGATCACAATTGGAATGCTAATTACTGTGTCGTGCTGTAGAATGATGCATGTTAGTTGGAGCTAAATGAAGGTAATTTGGTGAATATCTCTAAGTCATAAAGTATCAGAGCATTTTAGAGGATGCTTGATGGTTTTGATTTTTTGAGTGCAATAATGGCAATATACTAAAATCGTCCACAACAGTAGACATACTGTCCCCATATTCTTTTACTATTCCTTTCTCGAATTATGATATGCCTGTTGCTATGTAAATTGTTGAACTTATGTACATGAGCATGCAATTGCAATCTCTGGGATTTTGGCATCTAACTATTTGGACAATGCTCTGGTCCGTTGTTGTGGGATGGGATGTTTGATGCTACATTTAGGATATTCTATACAGTTTGGTCTTATGTAGACGTTAGTAGTGATATTACTTTTTTTTAGTCAGTTTGGGTAAGATTGAAAGTGATAAGCTCGTGCTCAAGTATTGTTTCATTTAGTAATTTACTGAGTTGTGAAGCTCTGTGAGTACATGTATCATGAATGATTATGCTAGTCAAGATTGGTTTATGCTCAGCTACCCCCAAAACCCTTCTATTCCATTTGGTCTCTGAAATATGCAACTTGTTAATAGATCTAGATCTGAAACTTTGAAATAATTAAGCAGGCTGTTCAATTTGAGAATTGGAGTTCATTGGGTTTAGGCCTTGAATTGGTATCCTTTTGTCTATACCTGTATCATCCAGAATGGTACCGTGATGCCAATCAGGATCACCATGAACTCTGTGCTTCCTGTTTCCATTATGTCTGCTGACTTGTATTGAACTACTCTAGCTCTTTGCGGATCTTGGTGATCTTCAATAGCACTGAAGTGTTGTTTATATATCAAACTACTGCTGAACTGATGGAGTTGAATAAATATCTAGTTTCTATAGAGACTAATTACTGGACTACAGACTATGATCATGATCATTCTGTTGCAGTTTTTTGCCACAGAATATGAAATAAAGTAATTTCTACTGTGATAACGAAGAATTTTTCGCTCTTATGATCATCTACATTTCTTAGACTACATATATTATTAATTAGTTACTGAACGAGGTTCTTATTTACTTTGTTATTTAAATAGGATATCTATGGTAGAGAAATTTCTGTTTTTCCTGTGCCAAAGGGACAAATAATGACATGGAAGGAGTCTTTACTTGATACACCTACCTATAGTTGGGTATGCTTGTTTTACAATGTTCCTAAAACGGGCGTGTTCTTTTTCAGGTAGGAGATGTGGCATTGTCCATATTGCACAGTATGGTAGCCGCTCATTCAGGTATAGATGATGCTGGAGAGATTGTTACACCAACCCCCAGAGTAAAGAGGATCTTGTCAAGCTCACGTTGTCTTCCACATATTGCACAAGTAATATTTTTAAGTGCCTGTCCTTCTATTGGTTGTGTGTGCTCTTGTCCCAATTTGGCCAACTGAAAAATCTACTCAGACTTATTAGAATAAAAAATTGCTAAAAATGCAGAAAGTTATGCTTATTATTGTATCTTTTGTTTATTTACCTGGAGAGCCTGAAAAATGTAAAGGTTGATATGTGGTTTCAAATAAGTTCCATTAACCTTTGTCCTCAAATATTTGAGATTTTCAATCTGGCAGTTCTATGATTTGTATTCGCTTAGGGATAGTAAGTCGAGGATTATGTTGATGGATATGCGAGGGTGGTGTACAGCATTTCCGACTTCTGTTAAAAGAGTTCTAAATATTGCTTGTACGTAGATCTGGTACAAGTTGGTTCAAAAGAATTATGAAGGGCTGTTCATTTTGTTTTTCCCTTCCCTCAATCTTTACTCGCTTCAATGAGCAGGCCATTCTTTCACGTACATAAAGCACTGGGCCCCTTAAAGCATTCCTTTGGTTATGAGCTTGGTTACATAAAAGATTGATGTGTGGCACGTAGAGTAAAATAGGATCAGAGCTTTATCCTACAATAAACCGGTTGCCTTGCAAGCCATTTAAAATGGGAGTCAGTTGTCCAGAATTTATGCTTATCGTCACATGAGATGCACATTGGAGACTGATTGAGCAAACAACTGTAGAAGGGTCACTCGAACTATTGCACCTCCTTAAACTAAGATATAGTTTTCCTGTAATATGCACTTAGGATATCCACGTTTACTAGTATCCTTAAACTCCTGGTGTTTTAAAGATGCAACTTTTCATATTCTCTTGTGCCTTTTCATGGTAATTATATTATAACACTTTCACTTTGGAAGTTGGGTAACTTTTGTTCCTTTCTTTGCCTTCCACACAGGTTTGAGATGTTTTCGTTATTTTTTCATTTGTTTTTAAGCTGAACTAGGCAGTGGCTCGATGTTGGCTCCCTCAATATGCACATTGTTTCTCAATTTCAGAGCTTCAGTTAATGAACCAAATTCTTTCCTCTATTTCTTATGTGCAGGCAATGCTTTCTGGTGAACCAACTATTGTTGATGCGGTTGCTGCTCTGCTGAAAGCTATAGTTACTAGGAACCCAAAAGCAATGATCCGACTATACAGTACAGGCGCATTTTCTTTTGCTCTGGCTTACCCTGGATCTAATCTTCTTTCAATTGCCCAACTCTTCTCAGTGACTCATGTTTATCAAGCTTTTCATGGTGGTGAGGATGCTGCAGTTTCCTCTTCTCTACCTTTGGCGAAACGAAGTGTTTTGGGCGGCCTCTTACCTGAGTCATTGCTTTATGTACTGGAACGTAGCGGCCCAGTTGCTTTTGCCGCAGCAATGGTTTCTGATTCTGACACTCCTGATATTATTTGGACACACAAGATGCGAGCAGAAAATCTGATCCGTCAGGTAGCCCTGAATTTGCAACTGGAGTTTGCTACTTGTCTTTCACCCCAAGCTTCTTTTGTTAACATTTAGTATTTACATTCTAAAACATGGTGGTACTTGAGTCATCCTCAATGCAAATAAGTGCTGCATTTAACTCTCAGTTTTATTTGATTAGGTTCTTCAGCATCTTGGTGATTTCCCTCAGAAATTGTCACAGCATTGTCATTCCTTATATGACTATGCTCCAATGCCACCAGTGACATCCAGAGCTGAAAGATGAAATGTGGTGTCATCGTTATTATCTTCGAAACTTATGTGATGAAATTAGATTTCCTAATTGGCCTATTGTTGAACATGTTGAGTTTTTGCAATCATTGCTAGTAATGTGGAGAGAAGAGTTAACTAGAAGGCCAATGGACCTTTCTGAAGAAGAAGCTTGCAAGATACTAGAGATTTCTATTGATGAAGTATCCAGAGACGACACCCCTAAGAAACCAAGTTTTGAGTCAGTTGAGGAGATACCTGATATATCAAAGCAGATTGAGTATATTGATGAGGAAAAGCTCAAGAGACAGTATAGGAAACTTGCAATGAAGTATCATTCGGACAAAAATCCTAAAGGGAGGGAGAAGTTTCTGGCAGTGCAGAATGCTTATGAGTGCTTGCAGGTATGCCAAATTCCTTGATCCTGTGTGAGGATCTGTCGTTACTCATAAAAAACGGAGACTATATGATTAAGCTTGAGAAAAAAAAAAGAACATATAGACAAGGGATCTTATAAGCTGCCAGATCTTATTTCCAATGAATTAGTCGACTTGTTTAGACGCCGTTTTCACAATTAAGCTGTTTATTTGACTGGTAGAAAGTGCTTGAAAGGTATTTATGCTGTCAAGATGAGCCAAATGCGTTTTTACACATAAATGGATATCGGTATTGATTTTAAAATATCTTGGAACTAGGAAGGACACGGGACTATATATATATTTAATTCTTAGATATGATACTACCTCAATTTAAGGTGTGGACCAAGAAATAAATTTAAATATATAAATTTAAGTGGCTTTTGCGGAAGAGTGAAAATGTAAATCATAGGGCTTTCCTATGAGGTTTGGACTACTTACATATGTTTCCCTTTTGTTTTGTTGCCTGCATCTAATATTTCATTCTGCAATCAGTAAACTTCTTGGAATATGATCAGCAAAGTTGGACAAAGTTCCTAAATTGAACCCTACATATGAGGGTTTTTATGAGGCATGTCTTTGGCCGGAATGCAATCCTCTTTAATTGGTTGTATTTCTTCATATTTGAGTTCCATGTTTCATATTTTCTTTTTAGTGATCTACTGCTTTCTTATTCCTCTCCCTTAGGTGACCATGCAAGGATTGCAAGGTCCCCAGAGTTGGAGGTTGTTGCTTCTCTTAAAGGGCCAGTGTTCTATATAGGCGATATGGGAATGAATTGATGCCATTCAAATATGCTGGATATCCTATGCTCTTAAGTGCCATTACAGTGGACAAGGATGATAACAATTTTCTTTCCTCTGATCAAGCACATCTTCTAGTTGCATCCTCGG